>NC_135499.1:41704387-41857008 GCF_052857255.1 Amblyomma americanum | reverse complement strand
GGTAATACGTTTAAGGGATAGTTTTTCAATGTCTATTTGTGAAGCATCCGAATAGTGATTTAATATCGTTGGTAACGTATGTTGAGTCATCATTTTACCGTAAATAGTTCGTGATGATGGAACTAGCCAAGGTGATTGATGACGAAAGCAGTAGTTAATCAAAGGTCTTTTTAGTTGCGCTAAATCAAAAAATTCATCTAAGGTACCTGCATTGGCCCTTTTATATGAGCAGAGTAATTTATGCACATACATGTCTTGCGCCTTAATGATCTTGTGCTAGTGAAAAAATGGTGCTCTGTGTTCTAAGAACGACACGTTTTCAACTGCTCGGAGGGCTCGTTTCTGGAGAGCGGTAATTTTCTGCAGATTCGTTAGAGTGGTGTTTCCCCACACCAAAACACAATAACACAGGTTGGAATGGAATAGAGCGTAATAAATCACGCGTTTTACTTTAGTTGGAACTAAATGGCGGCACCGGTTTATCATTCCTACAGCCCTGCATAATTTTGACGAAAGATAGTTAACATGATCATTCCATGACATATGTCCCGAAAAAATCACCCCAAGTGATTTAACGCATTTTTCTATTTCTACTACATACGGTCCCAAAACAACGGTCTTCGGAACATCAACTGATGAGCCACGAGCCCGAAATAGCACGCATTTCGTTTTCGACTCGTTCAGAATCAATGAATTGTTTTTGCACCAATCTTTCAGATTGCAACTAAAAGCCCGTGCTTTAATTTCAATTTCTGCCATGTCCTTCCCAGAGAAAAAAACGGTACAATCGTCCGCGTAAATAATGAACTCGCATTCTTCGTCTAGTTTTACGATGTCGTTTATGTAACATAGAAACAAAATGGGCCCAAGGATACTTCCTTGAGGAACCCCTGATTCTCTACGTCTGAGCCGCGATTTGTGATTACTTATGTCAGTGAATTGTAATCGGCCTTCAAGATATGAGTGCATCAGTTTTTGAGCAGTTCCTCTAAACCCATATCTTTCAAGTTTATCCAGCAAAATTGTGTGATTCACGCAGTCGAAGGCCTTACTAAAATCTAGATATAGTCCAAGAACTAATAATTTATCTTCAAACTTCTTTAATATCATTTCTTTTTGAGCCAACAACGCTATTTCTGTTGTACGGTTCTTTCTAAAGCAAAATTGGTATCTGGTTATGAGTTGGTGTTTCTGGGAAAAGTTTGATCGCCTTCTCAAGGCCCTTAGAGAAAACTGGTAGTATGGAAACTGGCCGGTAGTTGCCAAAAGTATTTTTGTCACCATGTTTGTGGATTGCGATTACCCTGGCGATTTGCATATTATATTTGCATATTAATATATCAATGACGTGTTTAACCGGTCTTATTTCAATGTCGTTAGCATTGCGACTGTGGCTGTTTCTAAGAGCGTGAAAAAGGGAAGTAACCTCAGAGGCGCATGTAGGCTGGAGAAAAATAGACTGTAGTAAAGGTGACATGCACAACGCCGCTTCCGGAGAAGGATTTGAGCTGCCTATTTCGATGAAGAAGTCATTGAATTTATTCGCAAGGCTTGCGCCAGTGACTTCTGTACCATTCAATACAATGCAGGCATTGTTGGTAATTGCTTTTTGCCTATTTAGAACCTTATTAAGGTTTTTCCACATCATATCACTTTTGTGATGGCAGCAATTCTCAAATATTTGTTTGTAGTAATTTTCTCTTGAATTTTTTATGGATTTATTTAATTTGTTCCTAAATACTTTGTATTCGCGTAACTTCTGCTCATCACGAGAGTGTTTGAAAGTTTGATACATTTTATTTTTGACACGAATGAGTTTTAGGAGGTCCCTGGTAATCCATGGTTTACGCGACTTTTTATGTACACGGTGTGTTTCTATCGGGAGAGATGCGTAATAGTGTTTTTTAAACATGTTTAAAAATGCATCATATGATTCGTTGGCGTCCCTAAGGGAGAATATTACGCTCCAATTTTCAGATGAAATGTTTTGTCTGAAAGTTTCCATCGTGTGATAAGATACTTCGCAGTGCGTGACTTCAGGCTTCGTGTGTCTCTGACATGACAAATGCTGTTTGGAGAGCAAAATGATAAGTAAATGGTCACTGATGTCAGAGCTAAGGACTTCAGTTATGATGGAATCGTCGGGTGCATTTGTAATAAACATGTCAATCAAGGAACACGAGTGGGAGCTGCTATACAGTTGCGATAGTTATGGCACTCTAAAATCATTGACAGCTTTCTAGCAGCGTTTGAAGTTTTCAAAATGTCAATATTTAGATCACCACCGATAGTCAGTACATATCCATTCATATTTGCAAAGGACAGTACGTCGTCCAAGAAATTTAGAAAAGCCGCCACATTTCCGTGGGGGGGTCTGTACAGAACAGCGAGCATATTCTTTCCCTTCAGGATGCACATTTCGTAATCGATATTCACTGTACTATATTCGGATACGATATTAAAACCGGGGTTTAATGTGTGTATAGCAACCCCGCCTCCTCTACTCTCTTTTCTGTTCAAGAAGAAATAAGTGTAGTCGGGTAACACTAAATGTTCTGAGTCATCACTATCCCAGGTTTCCGTGAACATCAGTACGTCGAACTTTGTGCCACATGATTCCAACAGGAGCAGTATGTCATCCCATTTTGGTCGGACAGATCTAGCGTTTAGATGAAATATTTTGAACCACTTGACGGCTTGGTTATTTTGAACTGTTTTTTGGAGATCTTCTGGAAGAATCGCCATGACTAAGCAACTAAAGCTTATACAAAAGCTTACGACGAAAGTTCAGAGACGTCATTGATAGCACATATCTTGTCGAGGTCGCTCTCATGTTTGACTGAAATCACCGCTGACGTTTCATTGTGACGGGCAAAGATTTGTCCATTTCTTACCCACACAAATCGCCAGCTGTGCTCACGCTTGCGGGCAATGGCTGTTCCTAGAAGTTTCTTGAGGTAAGGACATAGGTGTTCATTAACATATATGGGCAGCTCGTTTTGGGAACCAAAATGTTCCTCATCGGAAGTCCTGTTGCTCAGGCCAAGAGTAGAATTTGTGATTTTCTGCTTTTTTGCCTTTTCCAGGATCTTGTCACGCTTTTCTCGTCTTTGGAACTGGACGACAATGTTCGAGCTGTTTTTGTCCTTCGTTCCTACCCTGTGGCATGCGTCAATGTCAGTGCGGGTGATTGTCTCTCCTATCACTTTACCAATTTTTTCCAAGATCTCAGGAATGCTTTCATTTGGGTCCTGCAGCACACCTTTAATTTCTAAATTCCTGTTTCGTGTGTATTGCTCCGATTTCACTAAGCAGGTTTGGGAATCATTTAGCTCCTTTTCCACGGCCTGCAATCTTTGCTTCAGCTTTTCATTTTCCTTCTTCAGTGTGCTGTTTTCTGTTACAGTAGCTCTAAAAAGTTTGTTTGCTTCATCAAGCCCTTTACTACAAAAGTCCAGGCTTGCCTTGATGTCTTCAAGCTCAGTGCGCAAGGTGCGTTCATCTGAGCGGAAGTTTCTTTCCATTGTTTCTCTGTGCGACTTCAACTCTGCTTTTAGTTCATCTCTCAATTCGTTAAAAAGCTTGGCGATTTCCTTTGCCATTTTATGTAGGGCAAACAAAAAAGTTTTTAAGAAACTAAGTACTAAGCAGTCACTAAAAACTTACTAGGTAAAAAAAAAATCACTCATGCATTGGCAGCAGTGACGGCGATAGCAACAGTAAAGCGGGGAAAAAAAGAAGAAAAAAAAGAAAATGCTCTAACCTGCGATATGCGAAAGATTTTGTTTAGCTGCCGTTCGCACCACCGTCACCGCTGCCAAGTGTTCCCTCCTGGCTGTGCTGCGGCTTTATAGGCACTGTGGTAGACACGTGATCTAGCCGCTCCACCTGGTGTAGGTCTTTCCTTAGCAAGCAGCAGAGCCCCTCGTTTGTCGATGATGTAGTCGTCTGTACTGGTCGTCAGTCTAGCGTATCCGGATGATGTAGCAAGGTGCGCAGAGGAACTTGCCACCTTGCAATCACAGGGCTTCCACGGTGCCGATGAAATAGTAGTCCGCCTGCGATATGCGAAAAATTTTCTTTAGCTGCCGTTCGCACCGCCGTCACCGCTGCCAAGTATATATATATATATATATATATATATATATATATATATATATATATATATATATATATATATATATATATACTTTTTCGGCATGGTGCTCCCGGGGTGCTCCTCAGTGACCGCGGGAAGACCTTCTTATCGACCGTCGTTGCCGAAGTTCTTCGCGCATCATCCACCCTTCATAAGACAACCTTAAGCTACCATCCCCAGACCAACGGTCTAACAGAGCGTTTTCATCGGACTCTATCCGATATGATTTCCATGTACGTCACACCGGAACATCGAAATTGGGACACTATTATACCGTTTCTCACTTTCGCCTATAATGCAGCAATACAGCGGACTACCGGTTACTCTCCGTTCTTCCTCGCTTACGGCCGTCCTCCCACCACCATTCTGGACAGTTCTTTCTTCTCTACGCCTGAATATACCTCTGTCGGGCGCGCGGCCTTACCGCATCCGAACGTAGCCGGAAGAAACGGCCACCGCGGTTATGTGCTTGTACGCGCGGGCGATTCGGCGCGCCCAAGAAACAGCCGGCACTTTGTGTTTCTGTGTGTGTGCTTGCCCCTCAGCGGCGACGGACGAGAGAACCCCCCCCCCCCCCCCCCCCCGCACAGCAGTTAGGGGGGCATCATCCGATAAGACCAAGGTCTGCGCGCCGACTCCGTAAAGATGGGAATCATCTCAAGATGCCTTCCCAGGGAGCCGACCGAAGGGAGCAGCGGGGAAGCAAGGACGAGAGAGGGCAAGCTGGAGCGGAGGACCGGGAAGAGAGGAGAGAGGACCAAGAAGGACTGGAGAGACGGGTGCTGGATGCCGAGACGAGAGGCCGCATCCCGACGGCAGAGAGGTGTCACCGCAATTGTGAATAGAAGTCAATAAATTCGGCACTTTATAATCTGAAGTCTTCATGTGGTCTGGCTGAATCGGGACAAGAAGAGAAAGGAGTGTAGGGAGGAGAGGAACTTGCCTGAGTGGCGCAGTCGACATGATCTCCCGACAGGAAGCGGACCGGCCATAGGACTCATCAAGACGGCAACAAAGGACCCAGCGCTGATCGAGCGACCATCTCGGGCGTGGACCATCTCGGGCGTGGACCATCTCGGGCGTGGACCAGCAGGCCAAGCCATCTCCTACAGTGAAGCAGGTTGGTGTCTTGTAGGTCCTTCCGCTGGGCACTGTGACAGTCGTGTGAGCGGGGAGGACGGGAACAGACGATGTAGGGTTCGGCGCGCTGTCGCATCTTTTTGTACATGTGTTGCGAATATTCCACGAGAGTTGAGTCGACGACTAAGATACAAGGTGATGGAGGTCAACAGGGAAGTGTACGAGGTTAGGCCCCACCCTTTTGCACGGGATGGCATCCACTACGGTGGTGCCACTGGCAAGAAGGTGGGTAGTAGGATAGGTCGCCAGGCAACAGCTTTTTTGGGGGGACCCAGAGCTCTGAAGGAACCAATGTAGAGAAGGAAAAATTAAGATCAAACGGACAATGGAACCATAGGGGAAGAAAGAGACGCAAGCGCCAGGACCAAGTTAATTCAGATATAGGTTTCATTAACATGCAAGGTGGCAGGAATAGACTGAAATGGGAGGAAACAGAAGAACAGTTAAGGCAGGAGGAATTAATGGTATATGGTTTAATGGAAACACATCTTAGAGACATGGAGCAACCACCCTGTAACCCAGACTTCGCATTGGAATATTGCAATAGAACAGAGGGCAGCAGAAAGGGAGGTGGAATTGGGGCATTCATTCATAAAAGTATGAATTTTCGAAGGGTTAGACTGGGATGCAGGGAACATTTATGGCTAAAAGGAACAGTGGCAGGCAAGCAAACACTCATTGGCTTTGTATACCTGTGGACAGGGGTTAATGCCAAAGAGGAAAACAAGAAAATGTTAGAATGTATTGCAAGTGACATTGATGAGCTAGGAGGACAGGGCGAGATAATTATATTAGGCGACATGAATCCACACATAAAAGACCTGGATTGGTACACGGATTCGACAGGAAGCATGCTGCAGGACATGTGGGACAGGCATGATTTAGTTGTATGCAACAGCACCGAGAAGTGTGAAGGGCTCATAACATGGGAGGCGGGGAGTCTGCACTCGACGATAGATTATGCACTAATGTCACAGAGGATGTATAATAGATTAAGGGTAATGAGCATAAACGAAGATGGTTCCAGAAGTCTAGGTAGTGACCACAAGCGTATCAAGTTGAGCTTCAGAAGAAAAAGCAATGTAGGACTGAAGCAAGATGGAACAATCAGGGGCGAATTTTTACCCAGAAAAGCAATTGGAAGCAGCAGCCAAACAAATCGAGAAAGTAATTTTTGAGGATAGTGAAACAGAATGGACTTATACCAAATTAACTCGATTACTGGAGCTAGAGCTAGCTAAGGTGCGAGTAAAGCAAAAAGGGAAAAGATGCAAACCCAAGAGTTGGTGGGATGAGGAGGTCAAGAGGGCAATAGAAAAGCGCCAGGAAGTGTCCAGGGAACACAGATATTCCAAGAAGAGGGGGGAACCAAAACCCGAAGTAGACAGAAAATTGGATACCTTCATAAAGTGTAAAGGGACGCATCCTATTTGATTAATGAGAAAATTAGAAGAAATGGTGCCCAATGGATGTGAAAAGTAAATAAAAAGGATAGAAAACTGGAAACATCTAAATGCAATGAGTAATAAGACTAGGCTAGAACAAAGGTTTATTGTTACAGATGAGGGTATTCGACTAGAAGGGGATGAAGCAATAAAAACATAGGAAAAGGATGACGGAAAAATTTTCAGCAAAGCACGTGGTACATAATTTATCGAAGGAGGATAGACCGGTTACAGCAGTAGCTTCACTTGAGCAAGGAGAGTGGGAAAGGGCAGATAATGTTCCTAGTGGCACATCAACAGGACCAGATGGTATCCCGATTATGTTGATAAAGTTAGGACCAAAATCCAAGCAAACATTAATACAGGTAGTGAACAAAATGATATTGGATGAGAAAGTCCCCGATGAATGGCGATTACGTAGAATGAACATGATATTGCCACACTGCGAGCGCCGCCATGCGGCCGAGCGGCATGACTGGGCTCGTGTGGGAGCGAAGAAGAGGACGTTCCCGTTCGAACGCGCGCTGCTGGGTTTCTGGCCTTCGGATTAACAAAAGCCCTTTTTTTCGTGCCACCCTACGTTTGTCGGCGACATTTTGGTGGAGGTGCTGGGTATCGTTCCATGAACGCTCACCCCGAGGGCAACTCTGACGCTGATCAGCGACGCTTGGACACAACACCCGTCCACAAAGCGAGCCGCCGCCTGCGAGGCCTACAACCCGAGTTCGGCCAACTGACAGCGCCGGTAAGGGCCATGACATCCACCGCGGCTAGCCAGACAAGTCAGCACTCCGGGAGTGCCCCGCCATTTGTCCTTCACGCACCTCGATCGCCGCCACCGTTCCACGGGGACAGGTTCGAGGACGTCGAAGACTGGTTGGCCAGCTTTGACCGAGTGGCGAGTTTCAATGAGTGGGACGGCGAGCGCAAGCTGCGCAACGTCTACTTTGCGCTGCAGGACTCGGCCAAAACGTGGTTTGAGAACCACGAAGCTTCCTTTACCACCTGGGAGGCTTTTCGTCGAGAGCTGCTAGCGACATTTACCAGCAGCGAAAGAAAAGAGAAAGCGGAAATCGCCCTGCGCTCGAGATCACAGCAGCCGAACGAGGGCGTCGCGATGTTCATCGAGGACATGACGCAACTGTTCAACCGGGCCGACCCTGCTATGCCCGAAGCCCAGAAGGTACGACACTTAATGCGTGGCGTAAAAGAGCAGCTGTTTGCCGGACTGGTCCGTGATCCGCCACGAACAGTGTCCGACTTCACCAAGGAGGCAATGGGTATCGAGTGCTCTTTACAGGAACGGGGCGCTCACTTCGGACGTCAGGCTACTGTAGCAGCCTCTTCCCAGTCCCAGTACACGCCTACGTCGCTGCCCGCCGAGGACCTTCGGGAACTTGTAAGAAGCCTGGTGCGCGAGGAACTGGCGAAACTTCGCTTTGAAGCTCCACAGGTCAGCGTCGCTGCCATTACGGACGTGGTCCGCGAAGAAATCCGACGAGTTGTGCAGCCACCCCCAGCTCCACACCCGGCGCCCTCCGTTATGACGTACAGCGAGGCGCTACGAAGTCCCGGGCCAGCGATGCGAGCCTTTTCCCCCATCGCTCCTGTGCAATACCTGCAGGAGCCAATCGCAACAGCACCCTCCGTGCGGCAGGAGTTCAGGCCCCCCGTGAGCAAAGCGCACGTTTGGCGTACGCCAAACAATCGGCCGCTCTGTTACCACTGCAGAGAGCCTGGCCATATCCTCCGCCACTGCCCCTACCGCAGGATGGGTTTAAGGGGGTTTTCACCTGACTCACCTCGACCACGCTACGGTGAAAGACCACGGGATATCGAACAGTACTTGGCTGAAAACGTGCAATCTTCGACCTCGCAGCGACGCCAGTCCCGATCGCCATCCCCAAGGCGGTTCTCTTCTCCCGGCCGCCCGTCATCCTCTGGCCAGTTCAGAGGTACGTCCCCACGCCGGGAAAACTGAAGACGGCGTCCTCTGGGGGTAGGACCGCCGCTGCCGCAGACAGTGAACAGCCTCCATCCGACGATTTTATGCGACGGCCCCACCCGCCGACCTTAAAGACGATCCCACCGCCGACCTCACCGACAACCTCAGCGACGACACCATCGACGACGGCACCAAAAACCTCGCCGACAAATTGTCAAACAATTGTTTCCGCCGCCGAAATTCTTGTTGCCGCCGATGGCTATGACGTATCGGCACTCGTCGATACCGGAGCCGACTTTTCTGTCATGAGTAGTAACCTAGCCGCAACCCTCAGAAAGGTTCTAACACCTTGGCATGGGCCGCAGATACGCACAGCTGGTTGCCATGTGGTAACGCCGGTTGGCGTCTGCACCAGCCGTATAAAGATCCGCGGCGCAACTTTCACAGGCTCCTTCGCCGTGCTACGAGAGTGCTCTAAAGAACTGATTCTCGGCATGGACTTCCTTAAAGAGTATGGGGCGGTCATCAACCTGCATGAGCAATTGGTATCGTTTTCGACACAGCGAGCCGTTGATACCGACCCCGAGCCGCACAGAGCACCATTATGCATCTCTGATGACCACACAACGATACCGCCGAGAGCAAGCAAGTTTGTCACAGTCCAGTGTGATACCAGCTCCGGTACTCGGGGCATTGCCGAAGCGAATATGTCGCTGCTACTGTCTCGGCAAGTTCGCGTTGCTCGCGCCCTTGTCGACCTTGTTCACGCGCGTACCACGCTCTTAGTGACAAACTTTAGTTGTGAACCCCAAAATTTGACGAAAAACACGGTGATTGCCCATTTTGAAGAACTTGGCGAACATGCCGGCCAATGTGCCTTATCAACAACGGCTCCCGAAATAGCCGAACAGGACACTGCAACAGCCATTAGGACCGACGTGAACCCTGACCTTCTGACCAATCAGAAACGCCGCGTGGAAAGCCTTATTGACTCTTTCCGCGACTGTTTTGCATCAACATCCAAGGTTCGCCAGACGCCAATAACTAAGCACCGTATTATCGTCGACAGTGACCAGAGACCGCTATGTCAGCGTCCTTATCGTGTTTCGTCGAAGGAGCGCGATGCTATCCGCCGCCAAGTTGCCGAAATGCTCCACGACGACGTCATACAACCATCGACGAGCCCCTGGGCGTCACCTGTTGTCCTCGTCGCAAAGAAGGACGGCAACCTACGGTTCTGTGTAGATTATAGACGCCTCAATAACGTTACCAAAAAAAGATGTCTATCCACTGCCGCGCATTGATGACTCATTAGACCGCCTCCGCCATGCTACCTACTTTTCGTCACTCGACCTTCGTAGCGGTTATTGGCAAATCGAGGTCGACGAACGTGACCGAGAAAAAACCGCCTTCGTTACTCCTGACGGACTGTACGAATTTTATGGTGCTTCCTTTCGGCTTGTGTTCAGCCCCTGCGACGTTCCAACGTATGATGGACACCGTATTAACTGACCTGAAGTGGCAGTCCTGCCTTGTCTATCTCGACGACGTCGTGATTTTCTCCGACACGTTCGAGGAGCACCTGAGACGTTTGCGTGCCGTCTTCGAAGCAATTCGTTCTGCGGGTCTGTCTCTCAAGCCTGAAAAGTGCCACTTCGCATTTCGGGAGCTCAAGTTTCTTGGCCACATTGTGAGCGCCCAGGGCGTTAGCCCCGACCCAGAAAAGACCGCCGCCGTTGCTGCATTTCCCCAGCCAACAGATAAACGAAGCTTGCGGCGTTTCCTGGGGCTTTGCGCCTATTATCGGAGGTTCGTTCAAAACTTCTCCAAGCTCGCAGAGCCGCTGACTCGCCTGACAAAAGACTCTGAACCCTTTTTCTGGGGCCAAGATCAGGAAAAAGATTTCATAGAGCTTAAGGCCCGCCTCCAATCTACGCCTATCCTTGCCCACTTCGACGAGCAGGCCGACACGGAACTGCACACAGATGCCAGCAATGTGGGCCTCGGTGCGGTGATTGTGCAGTGGCAAGACGGTGTGGAACGCGTGATCGCATACGCAAGTCGCACTTTGTCCCGTTCCGAAGTGAATTATTCCACAACGGAAAAGGAGTGTCTCGCTGTTGTGTGGGCAATCACAAAATTTCGCCCATACCTGTACGGCCGCCCGTTTCGAGTCGTCAGCGATCATCACTCCTTGTGCTGGCTTGCGAACCTCAAAGATCCATCGGGGCGACTTGCACGGTGGAGCCTTCGGTTGCAAGAGTTCGACGTCACCATCGTGTATAAGTCGGGTCGGCAACATAGCGATGCAGACTGTCTCTCCCGAGCTCCTCTTCCGTGCCCACCAGATGAGTCCGACGACGATTCTGCTTTCCTCGGCGCTGTCACCACATCCGACCTTGCCCACCACCAGAGGGCCGACTGCGAACTGCTGCCTCTAATCGAGTACCTCGAAGGAACCGCTCCGTCTCCGCCCAGACTCTTCTCTCGCGGACTTTCGTCGTATTGCTTAATAGATGGAGTCCTCTACAAGAAAAACTACGGCCCGACCGAAACTGCGTATCTCCTCGTTGTCCCAACCGCACTTCGTCAGGAAGTTCTCGCTGCATGCCACGACGACATTTCTTCTGGCCACCTCGGTTTTTCCAGAACATTGGGACGCCTCCGCCACAAGTACTACTGGCCACGGCTTGCTGCGGTCGTCCAACGCTACGTTCGAACCTGCCGTGAGTGTCAACGACGGAAGGTACCACCGACAAAACCGGCCGGCCTTCTGAAGCCAATTGATCCACCGCAAATCCCATTCCAACAAGTCGGCATGGACTTACTGGGCCCATTCCCGGTGTCCTCCATGGGAAACCGGTATATTGTTGTTGCCACGGACTACCTAAGCCGCTATTGTGAAACCAAGGCTCTTCCCCGTGGCACCGCGGCTGAAATTGCACAGTTCTTTGTTCACCACATCGTGCTTCGCCACGGCGCCCCCGTGGTTGTATTAACTGACCGGGGAACCGCGTTTACGTCGGCTCTTACACACGAGGTCCTCCGTCTTAGTGGCACCAGTCATAGAAAAACTACTGCTTACCATCCTCAAACGAATGGACTTACTGAGAGGCTGAACAAGACCATCACAGATATGATGTCTATGTATGTCGACGCTGACCATCGCAACTGGGACGAAATACTTCCCTACATCACGTTTGCGTACAACACCGCCCTCCAAGAAACGACGCGCTTCACCCCCTTCCGTTTGGTGTATGGCCGAGATGCCCTGACCATGCTTGACGCCATGCTGCTCCCGGATTGTACCCCCTCGTCTGCCCCAGGCGCTGACCAATTCGTTCGCGATGCAGAAGCCGCTCGCCACCTTGCTCGACAACGCATTCGCCACCAGCAGACAACTGACGCCCGGCGTTACAACCTCCGCCGCAGGGAGGTGATTTACCAACCCGGCGAGCACGTCTGGGTATGGAGCCCTATACGTGTGCGCGGTCGCTCTGAAAAGCTTCTGCGGCGCTACTTCGGTCCCTACGAGGTGCTACGTCAACTCAGCGATGTGAACTATGAAGTGTACCCGCAAGGAGTTGTCCGGTCTTCTCGCCCGCCCAAGTCTGAAGTCGTCCACGTGTCCCGCATGAAACCGTATTACGCCCGTTAGCCCCTCCCGGAGTTCACATTCAGTGCTGCCGCCACACGCCATCGCACTTTCGGTGTCTCCACACTCTTTATCCCCCTTGCCGGAGGCATCGAGGCGATGCCTCTTGAAAGGAGGGGGGCAATGCCACACTGCGAGCGCCGCCATGCGGCCGAGCGGCATGACTGGGCTCGTGTGGGAGCGAAGAAGAGGACGTTCCCGTTCGAACGCGCGCTGCTGGGTTTCTGGCCTTCGGATTAACAAAAGCCCTTTTTTTCGTGCCGCCCTACGTTTGTCGGCGACAATATATAAGGGAAAGGGGGACAAAGCAGACGTAAGTAACTATCGTCCCATAACAGTGACATCTGTGGTTTACAGGGTGGTGATGCAAATTATAAAGGATAGACTGCAGGCTTGGGTGGAGAACGAGGGGGTGTTAGGGGAACTACAGAATGGGTTTCGGAAACAAAGGAGGTTGGAGGACAATCTATTTTCATTGACACAGTGTATAGAAATTGCGGAAAAGGAACATTGGCCCTTATGGCTAGCATTTCTGGATATTAGGGGAGCCTATGACAACGCTACTCAGGAGCATTTGTGGGACATACTGGGCGCATTGGATGTGGAAAATGGAGTAATTAATCTTTTAAAAGATATATATAGAGGTAACAGAGTGCTCATAAAATGGGAAAAAAATGTATCAGGGCCTGTAGAGATACAGTGGGGGCTTAGACAAGGATGTCCTCTGTCCCCTTTGTTGTTCATGTTGTACCTGCAAGGGTTGGAGACCAAGCTAGAGGGGAGCGGACTAGGCTTCAACCTATCTTTTTTAAAGCAAGGGGAATTGATTAAACAGACATTACCGGGACTAATATGCGCGGACGATATAGTGATAATGGCTGACAACAAGGAAGATCTCAGAAGTTGTTATACATATGCAGTACAGAGGGAGATATATTAGGCTTCAAGTATAGTAAGGAAAAATCTGCAGTCATGATATTTAATGAAGAGGGCGGCGAGCATAGAATACAGGAGTTCGTGCTAAAAGTAGTGAATGAGTACAAGTATCTTGGGGTGTGGATAAATAACAGTGCTGAGTATCTGACAGAGCATGAAAAATATGTAATGAATAAAGCTAGTAGGAATGCAGCTGTCATGAAAAATAGGGCACTGTGGAATTACAATAGGTATGAGGTGGTAAGAGGGATCTGGAAAGGGGTGATGGTCCCTAGCCTGACCTTCGGTAATGCGGTCCTGTGTATGAGGCCAGATGTTCAAGCAAGGCTGGAAATTAGGCAACGGGGAGTAGGGAGGTTAGCTTTGGGAGCACATGGCAATACACCAAATCAGGGGGTACAGGGGGATATGGGATGGGCGTCTTTCGAGAGCAGAGAGGCTAGCAGTAAGATAGCATTTGAGGGACGATTGAGAAAGATGGAGGAAAAGCGGTGGGCTAGGAAAGTTTTCAGATACCTGTTTATAAGGAATGTTGACACGAAATGGAGAAAGCGAACTAGAAAATTGACAAGCAAATATCTGGACAGCAGTAAGGGGGCAAATCAGCAATTATCGGTTAAGAAAAAGGTCAAAGAAATAGAGAGAGCTTTGTGAAAAACAGGGATGCTGACGAAATCGGCACTGGGAACATACCGGACCTTTAAACAGGAAATTGTCAAAGAAAATATCTATGATAATTGTAGGGGAAGTTCTTTGTTGTTTGAGGTCAGGACTGGAGTTTTGCGGACTAAGACGTATAGAGTCAGGTACCAGGAGATACACTTTGTGCATTGCGTGCGGAGAGGAGGAGGAAACGGCTGAACATTGATACTTTTCTGTAAAGGGCTTCACCCTACAGTGGAAAGCAGCGAGGCTGACTTACCCAAGGTATTGGGGTTTAGGGATAGTGAAGGGAAAGTGGATTTTAAGAGGTTAGAGGTAACCAAGCGAAGGTTATCTGATCGGTGGCTAAAAGCAATACAGGAGTAAAATTTCACAAGACATGGCTAAGTGGCTTGAGCCACCGCCTGATGTAAAGGGTTCAGCCGTATCCATCCATCCATCCATCCATCCATCCATCCATCCATCCATCCATCCATCCATCCATCCATCCATCCATCCATCCATCCATCCATCCATCCATCCATCCATCCATCCATCCATCCATCCATCCATCCATCCATCCATCCATCCATCCATCCATCCATCCATCCATCCATCCATCCATCCATCCATCCATCCATCCATCCATCCATCCATCCATCCATCCATCCATCCCATCCCATCCCATCCCATCCCATCCCATCCCATCCCATCCCATCCCATCCCATCCCATCCATCCATCCATCCATCCGTCCGGTGTGGTTTTATATTGTTTTGCTTTGGTGCACGCCGTTAGAAGGGGACTCATGCATTTTTGGTTAGTCTCCCCATTCGTCCTTGCGGTTTCCTTCGCCGCTCCGGACGGCGGGGCTATCTGCCGGCCTCGACCTTGGACCCCTGTCCCCTTGGTGAAGGATTGCGAGACCACCTAGGAAGGAACTCGGGGATAAGGGAAAACGCTGACATCAGTTCTGAGCTTTCCTATTCGTCAAAACTGATGAGCCGCAGTTAGCAGTTTATTTTTACTTGTGGAAAGGGGCGCGGGCATCTTCGGGGTGTACCCGTGAAGGGAGCCGCGCCCGTGTTTTTTTCTCTAGCTACTCCTAGCTGGCAGGCGCTCGGTCTGTCCGAGTGCGGAGGGAGTGACCGGGAGAGCTGCTGCAAGGCGCGCCAGTTTGACTGTTGGGACGCGGTGTCTCTCGCCTCTGTGCAGGCGGTCGGCTAGGCCGGCCGCGGATAGTTGTGGCCGTATACTGACTTTTGTTTGTACCCATCTGTAAATAGCCTGTATAAAAGTTCGTTTCTCACTAAATCGCTTAGCCTGCAAGTCATATCATCGAGAAGCCTTCAAGCGGTACATCCAGTTTCTGGAAATCACCGGACCAACACCACCGGCAAACCTTTTACTGACGAGTAGGAGGGAGGCAGATGGAGCTGGTTGCGAACGCCGAGGTAGCACGCGTCAGCGGAAGGTCAGTGTTGTCTTTCGCCGATGAGATGGCGTTCTTGAAATAAAAATTGAAAATTTCAGAAGTAGAAGTGGCAACTGAAATATTGCGGTACGAGAGAGAGGTCGGGGAGGCGGTGGACGGTGTAATACAAGAGGGGGTGCGTCCGGAGAATGGGGCGGGCATCGCGGAGCATTTCGAGGTAGGTCAGAGAGCGGTAGAGGCAGTCCGCAGACCGGAAGGCTCGAGTGGAGGCACTGAGGTCGCAGTTGTGAGAGGAGGTAGGCCAGAGAGCGATACTGGAAAGCTCGAGTGGTGACAAGGCGGCCGCGATCAAGAAACAGGAGGCAGGTGTTAACGTGTCAGAGGAACGCTCTGACGATTTGGAGGAAACTGATGAAAAGTTTGGCAGTGGAACTCTCTGTGCTGAAGCGAGCAGGCTAGTATCCGGGGATGATGCGGTCATCGAGGATGTCAGACCTCCGGAGCGGTGGGAAGGGGCAACCGCCGTGTCAGAAGTGGTGACTGCACTGAAGGAGGATAGTGACAACAAAGAGGCGCGCGCAGACGCAGCTGCGGCTGTAACGGTCACCGCAGTAGACCAGACCGGTAACGCTGATGCTGAAATAGTTGTGACATTCCGTGTGTGCTACGAGGATCCACGTTCGACGGCGCGGCGTAGACGGAGACCCGTGACAGCGGCATCATCAATTACCCAGCCATGCTCTTTGAGTGACGACCAGAACAACCGGACCCGCCGCCGCCCCGGGGAAACAGGCTTTATCCTCCCCAATTTCCGGGCACATTCCAGGACAAGGGAGCTGTCAGCGGGCCAGAGCGCGCCGTACCACAGCCGACGCTATGCGCTACCGCGGACAACATTCTTTCCCTCCTTCCCCTTTCGACGTGGGCTATCGCCGGGAAGGCACCCACAGCTTCCCGCCGTGCCTCGTGAACAAAAGCGCATTCCCAGAAGGGCCGTGACGGACACCTGTCATGGCGGACAGGCAGTACTCGCCAAGAATGTGGAAAGACAGGCGCTAGTGAATTAGCTCCGAAGAGAGAGCCTGTGTATACTCTCACTTGAGAGAGAGTGGTGGCGTTTTTGTTGTTTATTTAGTTTGTATTGTTAACAGACTCTGGGTTCGAGGCTAAGCCCAAACCAAGGGGTGGTCCCCATCTCGCATGTTATTTTGGATTGGAGAATTGATGCTTTGGGCGGGCCACTGGAAATGACCGCCCTTAGTCCTTTGTTAATCAAGTGCTTAAAAGCACATGTAAACGGATGCAGTCCAGTCTGAGCTGGGGCTCCATGCTTAGCATGTAATGTGATGCTACTTAGGCACTAACCTGCCCGGTCGATGAGTAAAGTAGTGCAAAGTTTGTTCTTTTGTAAATTCAGTTCTGCTTTTTTCCAGTTTAACTCTCTGTATATGTATGTTGTAAAATTATGCTCTGCTGTCATCATCTACAAGCTCGCCTCCTGTTCATCTTCCAAGCCGAACAACACTAGAGGAAGGGTTTGTGAACCATCCTCGAAGAAACGGACGACTATTGAAATTCTACTGCAAGCACGCTCAGGACGACATCCATCGCCAAGAGGGCCTTCAGCGCCGAAGCCCGTGGCGTGCAGCTTCTGCCAGCAACCGCTCGAGCCCAACTCCGGAGCCACTCCATCGCCCCCATGAAGTCGTCGGCACGTAAGCTCGGACGCCCCAGCCTCTGATGTATAATCTTCATCATGTGTAATTACTGAATATACCTGTTTGTTTAAACTGAGCCATACGGTGTCTCTTTGCCTCTCCGTCCCGTGTGGACCTGCGCATTATGGGGGTCATCACACTGGTGTCAGAAGTGGGGTCTCAAAAGCAAATGTCCTCTGAATGCTGTGACATTCATGACTTCAAAATTGTAATCAAAAGGGAATCACGGGACTGATTGTGGGACTTTTACCCCCATTTGAGAGGCTTGAGGCACTGGAGGGCTTGAAAAAAAAAATGACTGTATCTGAGGGAGCTCCCACTCGACAGCCGTCGCTCGGAGCAAGCATGCTGGCATTAGGAAGCGTCATTCCGACGTTTACGGGAGATAAGACAGGGGTTCCAATCTGCGATTTCTTTTCCATGCTAGAAGAGATTGGGAAAATGGGGGGATGGTCCGATGCTCAAATGCTGGGAATGGCGAGGTGTAAGATGGCAGGAGCTGCTCATGATTTTGCCTGGCGAGACGAAAAAGTAAAATCCACAAAATCATTTGCGGAATTTAAGAAGCTCGCGTTTGAGCATTTCGACACTGAACCACGTCACGTGCGGGTACAGAGGTTCCGTGACGCCGGACAGATGGTAGGGGAGGACGTGCGAACATTTGCGTCGCGGCTTCAGCGCCTAGCACGCGATACGTTAAGCAGGGAGGAGGAAGGAGACCAGCTAAGGAAGAAATACGCGGAGGCATATGGTGTTGTGCAGTGGTGTTGAGTGCAGCGAAAAGTGTTTTGTCGGACGCACTGTGCGAGGCGATTCAGAAAGACAAGGGGAGCTGCGTGGACTCAAATGTTCGGAGAACATTCTTCTGGAGGGTGAGCGAGTGTGACATTCCGTGTGTGCTACGAGGATCCACGTTCGACGGCGCGGCGTAGACGGAGACCCGTGACAGCGGCATCATCAATTACCCAGCCATGCTCTTTGAGTGACGACCAGAACAACCGGACCCGCCGCCGCCCCGGGGAAACAGGCTTTATCCTCCCCAATTTCCGGGCACATTCCAGGACAAGGGAGCTGTCAGCGGGCCAGAGCGCGCCGTACCACAGCCGACGCTATGCGCTACCGCGAAGACAACATTCTTTCCCTGCTTCCCCTTTCGACGTGGGCTATCGCCGGGAAGGCACCCACAGCTTCCCGCCGTGCCTCGTGAACAAAAGCGCATTCCCAGAAGGGCAGTGACGGACACCTGTCATGGCGGACAGGCAGTACTCGCCAAGAATGTGGAAAGACAGGCGCTAGTGAATTAGCTCCGAAGAGAGAGCCTGTGTATACTCTCACTTGAGAGAGAGTGGTGGCGTTTTTGTTGTTTATTTAGTTTGTATTGTTAACAGACTCTGGGTTCGAGGCTAAGCCCAACCCAAGAGGTGGTCCCCATCTCGCATGTTATTTTGGATTGGAGAATTGATGCTTTGGGCGGGCCACTGGAAATGACCGCCCTTAGTCCTTTGTTAATCAAGTGCTTAAAAGCACATGTAAACGGATGCAGTCCAGTCTGAGCTGGGGCTCCATGCTTAGCATGTAATGTGATGCTACTTAGGCACTAACCTGCCCGGTCGATGAGTAAAGTAGTGCAAAGTTTGTTCTTTTGTAAATTCAGTTCTGCTTTTTTCCAGTTTAACTCTCTGTATATGTATGTTGTAAAATTATGCTCTGCTGTCATCATCTACAAGCTCGCCTCCTGTTCATCTTCCAAGCCGAACGACACTAGAGGAAGGGTTTGTGAACCATCCTCGAAGAAACGGACGACTATTGAAATTCTACTGCAAGCACGCTCAGGACGACATCCATCGCCAAGAGGGCCTTCAGCGCCGAAGCCCGTCGGCGTGCAGCTTCTGCCAGCAACCGCTCGAGCCCAACTCCGGAGCCACTCCATCGCCCCCATGAAGTCGTCGGCACGTAAGCTCGGACGCCCCAGCCTCTGATGTATAATCTTCATCATGTGTAATTATTGAATATACCTGTTTGTTTAAACTGAGCCATACGGTGTCTCTTTGCCTCTCCGTCCCGTGTGGACCTGCGCATTATGGGGGTCATCACATAGTGTACCGCAGGCATACGAATGCCCCAGAGCGCGAAAGGCCCAGGCGCGAGCAAACTGGCGGCGCTACGTCGAGGGAGACTGGCGAACGCGCGACAGTGCGCGCTCATGATGCGGTAGCAGGTGAAATTTTGTTTGGCAGTGGAGACGAGATTGCGAACCAACCGTGCGTGCGAATGGCGTCACGGGAGTCGCAACAAGTGAAAACGACGCGACTGGCGAATGAGCCTGAGTGGGCAAGTCACCAGGGTGGCAGAAAGACTCAGACGCGCTTCGCAGAAAGGTCGAAGGTCGAAAATTGTAACTCGTGTCAGATGGCGCCCTGTCAGCGGCCGCACGACAGGGGACGGGCAATTGCACTAATCGTCAGGAGGTACGCGCCGTGGCAGATGACCGGTAAGGGCGATCGCATTGAACCGACTGACCGCCCTCCGCCGCAGTGGGTTTAGAGCAAACCGTGGCCTTCGACATGGCAATTGTGGGCAGAAGATAGCGACGCCGAGGCTTATAGCACCAGCTTCATTGGTAAAGGGAGCGGGGTAAAAGGGGTAACGCTGTTCCCTAGTCCTTTATTTTAATGGTGTCGTAGTGCCCGGGGGAGGATCGCGGGACACCAGCCGCGCGCGGTTGTGGTGTGAAGTGTGATGCGTTCCGTGGAGGCACGCATCACAGTGGCAGTAGGTCTCGGGCGCGCGACCTTACCGCATCCGAACGTAGCCGGAAGAAACGGCCACCGTGGTTATGTGCTTGTACGCGCGGGCGATTCGGCGCGCCCAAGAAACAGCCGGCACTTTGTGTTTCTGTGTGTGTGCTTGCCCCTCAGCGGCGACGGACGAGAGACCCCCCCCCCCCCCCCGAACAGCAGTTAGGGGGGCATCATCCGATAAGACCAAGGTCTGCGCGCCGCCTCCGTAACGATGGGAACCATCTCAAGATGCATTCCCAGGGAGCCGACCGAAGGGAGCAGCGGAGAAGCAAGGACGAGAGAGGGCAAGCTGAAAAGGAGGACCGGGAAGAGAGGAGAGACGACCAAGAAGGACTGGAGAGACGGGTGGTGGATGTCGAGACGAGAGGCCGCATCCCGACGGCAGAGTGGTGTCACCGCAATTGTGAATAGAAGTCAATAAATTCGGCACTTTATAATCTGAATGCTCGGTGTTGTCTGGCTGGATCGGGAGGAGAAGAGAAAGGAGTGTAGGGAGGAGAGGAACCTGCCTGACTACCTCCACATCAGTGCCTGCCCAGTTCGTATCCCGCGTGGCCAGATGCCATCACCTTGCTCGCCTCAACACTGCAACCTGCCAGGAAGACCGCAGGAGTCGCTACGATTATACTCATCGTGTGGTCTCTTTCCGACCAGGTGACGAAGTAATCCTTTTCACACCACTGCGCAATCCTGGCCTTAGTGACAAATTTCTCCACCGCTACCTTGGTTCCTACAGGGTCACCAATAGCACTTCCCCCGTGAACTACAGTGTTACACCTGTTATTCCCCCAGCCGATCGACGCCACCGTGGTACTGAAATTGTCCACGTTTCCCGTTTGAAACCGTTTGTACGCAGCGAACCATCGGTTGCTTAGGAGCGGCCAGGATGGCCGCTTCCGACCCCCCGGGCAGATTGTGTGAGCCGTCCAGGGATGATCTTCTTTCTCTTGTACATACCATCATCATCCCGTGGCTGCGCCTGTGGAACGCGCCTGGGTTCACTTTTGAAATAAACACCAGGCACGGCCGTCTTGCAGTCTCGGTCTAGCCTTCCGCAGACGTCTCGCCGTCTCGGCCTGGCCTTCCTTCACACTATATATATATATATATATATATATATATATATATATATATATATATATATATATATATATATATATATATATTGGCGCCTGCTCATGGGAGCGCGCCGACGATGAAGACGAAGTGTGCGGGTGCCGGTAGACAAAGACTAAGTGTGTGTGTGGTTCGGACAGCCATCTTGTGAGTTCCCTGCTGTGCGCTGGACTTCGCTGAGACTGTGATCTGTGCCGGTCCTGTCTTCGTTACATTTTTGGTGGAGGTGCTGGGTACTTTCCAACATCTACGTGCCCCGAAGGCTCTCTATGAACACGGATTTGACTCCGATTCATCGCAGTACGAGCCGCCGAATCCAAGGTCAGTCACCAGAGTACGGTCCGTTATCCCCTAGGACCAGGGCTCCAGCTGCGACGCGCAGGACTGACGCGGCACCTATGGCTAGCAACGGAGACGCGGCAGCTATGGATGACAACGGGAACTCAGCTGCTCATTTCCTGGTCCTCCAGCCGCGAACGTCGCCGACCTTCCATGGCGCAGTGTTTGAGGACGCGGAGGACTGGCTTGACCAGTTCGAGCGCGTTGCCAGGTACAACGGCTGGGAGGCGAGCGGAAGCTGCACAATGTTTACTTCGCTCTTGACGACTCGGCGCGGACGTGGTACGAGAACCACGAGACAACGTTTCCTTCTTGGGAACGGTTCCGTAGCCAGTTGCTGGCGACCTACGTCAACACCGACCGTCGGGAACGAGCTGAGTCGGCGCTGCAGTCAAGGAACCAGCGACCCAATGAGAGCGTCGCAATGTATTATGAGGACATGACACGACTGTTCAGAAGGGCGGATCCAAACATGGCCGAGGACAAGAAAGTGCGCCACCTGATGCGCGGGATAAAAGAAGAACTGTTGGCTGGGCTTGTGCGAAACCCACCTAACACCACTTCGGAGTTTCTATCGGAGGCCACTACCGTCGAAAAGACCCTGCAACAACGCGCCCGCTATTACAATCGCGCCGTGAACACCGTATCAACTGCCGACTTTGCGCCAGCCTCCAGCGACTCCGCTGACACCCTTCGGGAGCTGGTTCGATCTATCGTCAAAGAAGAGCTGCACAAAATGCGCCTCTCTGCCCAGTCGCAGCAGCCGCAGTGTCCGTCGTTAGCACAAATTATCCGAGAGGAAGTGCAGCAGGTGGTTCCTGAACCTGTTGCCCCTGCTGCCCTTACACCGACGCCCCCGCGCCAGACGTACGCGTCGGTACTCCGACAGAACTGCGACCTCGCCCCTTGGAGCACCAGCCCATCTGCATCTGCTTTCCAGCCGCGGCCCCCGCCTGTCCCTGTGTTGCCCGAAGCCAGGCTGCGGAAGACGGACGTGTGGCGGGCACCTGACCAGCGGCCCCTTTGCTACCACTGCGGTGAGGCTGGCCATATCTTGCGGTGGTGCCCTTATCGTCGAGCTGGAATTCGCGGATTTCATCCGCGAGTTCCCTGTCCGCCCAATGGCGAACGGTCCCGCGAAATTGAGGAGCACCTGTCAACGCGCCGGGATCACACTCACACTGATTTCCCTCGCCCTCACTACCGCCCACCAACCTCTACCCGCTATCGTTCGCCGAGTCCCCGTCCTTCGACAAGCCGTTTCAGCCGCTCACCGAGTCCTCGCCGGGGAAACTAGACCCAGCGGCCTGCGGAGGTAAGGCCGCTGACGAGCGAACAGCCGAACATCCTCCATCGCGTTCCCGACCAGACGACGGCTATCAAACGAGGACACGTGACGATCACAAAGGATGTGCAGCTTCGAACTTACCGGTCGATATCGACGATTTAGCGGTTACGGCATTGGTTGATACGGGAGCGGACTATTCGGTTATGAGCAACGAGCTAGCAAAAGAACTGAGGAAAGTTTTAACCGCGTGGACTGGGCCTCAGATTCGCACAGCTGGTGGGCACCTAATTACCCCTGTTGGCCGGTGTACGGGGAGAGTTACAATCGACGGATTTATTTACGTTTGTGACTTTGTTGTCGTACCTCACTGTTCGCGCGATGTCATTCTCGGCCTGGACTTTTTACAAGCTAACGGCGCCGTTATCAATTTACAAGAGCCGCGCGTGACGTTTTCGCCGACACAAGCAATTGAAATAGCCGACCCAGACGACTCCAGGATACCCGCCCTGCGTATTGCTGCTGATGACGTGACGGTGCCTCCGCGGTGCAGCATGATGGTCCCCGTGCAAAGTGACTCGCCCGGTGATCGAGATGTTATGGCAGAGAGAAACGTCAGCCTTCTACTCGAGAAAGGAATCTGCGCTGCAAGAGGGCTTGTTCGCTTACGGGATCGCTTTGCGACACTCTTGATCACCAACTTCGGAACAGAATTCCAGCCTATTGCGAAAGGAACGGCCGTCGCATACGTTACCGACTTCGTTGAGCCCGCAGAAATATGTGCTCTGGAGCTACCGTCGCCGGACGAACGCGATGCAGCAACCGTTCTGTCTACCGTGCACATTAATCCCGGCTTGTCGGTGGGTCAGAAGCAGCGCTTGTTAGAGCTCCTTCACGATTTCGCAGAGTGCTTCGCCACGACATCAAAGGTAGGGCGCACCCCGGTAGCCAAACACCGCATCATCGTCAACGAGGAGACTAGCCCCATATCCCAACACCCGTACAGAGTGTCGCCGGTGGAACGGGAGGCTATATGATCCCAAGTGCAAGAAATGCTTGCAGACGACGTAGTCCAGCCGTCCACGAGCCCCTGGGCTTCGCCTGTGGTATTGGTGAAGTTGAAACGTGACGTTTACCCCCTTCCACGTATCGACGACGCCTTGAATCGACTGCGTGACGCTAAATATTTTTCTTCACTCGACCTTAAGAATGGCTACTGGCAGATCGAAGTGGACGAAAGGGACAGAGAGAAGACAGCGTTTGTGACACCTGACGGCCTTTATGAATTCAAAGTGCTACCCTTTGGACTCTGTTCTGCGCCAGCAACCTTCCAACGCATGATGGACACCGTTCTTTCTGGGCTGAAATGGCAGACATGCCTAGTGTACCTTGATGTCATTTTTGCTCCTAGCTTCGAGGAACACCTCAACCGGCTGCGAATGGTGTTACAGGCACTCCGTTCGGCACAGTTGACGATAAAGCCACAAAAGTGTCACTTTGGTTTCGAAGAGCTCAGTTTTCTTGGTCACGTGATAAGCGCTGACGGAGTCCGTCCTGACCCGGAGAAGACTGCCGCTGTGGCACAGTTCCCGCGCCCAACCGACAAAAAGTCCGTTCGTAGGTTTCTGGGCCTCTGTGCCTATTACAGACGTTTCGTTGAAAACTTTTCCACAATTGCCGAGCCCCTTACAATGCTTACTAGAGACAATGTATCTTTTGTGTGGCATGATGATCAGGAATCTGCCTTCAACGAGCTACGCAGCCGCCTACAAACTGTCCCAATACTCGCCCATTTTGATGAACGAGCTGCCACTGAAATTCATACTGACGCCAGCAATGTTGGTCTCGGCGCTATTCTCGTTCAGTGGCAGGATGGCAACGAGAAAGTCATAGCGTACGCCAGCCGCTCCCTCTCGAAAGCAGAGGCAAACTACTCCACCACAGAGAAGGAATGCCTTGCGGTAGTGTGGGCGATTAGCAAGTTCCGACCATATCTCTATGGTCGCCCGTTTCGAGCTGTCAGTGACCATCATTCGTTATGCTGGCTAGCCAATCTCAAAGACCCTTCGGGACGGCTTGCGAGATGGAGCCTTCGCCTCCAGGAATACGACATCACGGTAGTGTACAAGTCCGGCCGTAAGCACAATGACGCCGATTGCTTGTCACGTGCACCTGCCGACGTTGCTCTGGCCGAAACGGAGGACGACTTCCCGTTTTTTGCTCTCGTCACGTCGTCCGATATGGCGCGGCGTCAACGGGCTGACTCAGAGTTGCGTCCGCTCATCGAGCATCTGGAGGGCCTTAACGTCGCTGTTCCGCGGCTTTTCGTTCGAGGTTTGGGTTCCTACAGTCTCCGAGATGGCGTCCTTTACAAGAGGAACTTCGCCCATAACACGGAAACCTTTCTTCTGGTTGTGCCATCCGAACTCCGTCCAGAAATCTTGCACGCCTGCCACGACGAGCCATCGGCTGGCCATTTGGGTGTTACGCGGACGTATGCCCGCATTCGTGCGAAGTATTACTGGCCAAAGCTGCTCTCATCAGTCCAGCAATATGTGAGGACCTGCCGTGACTGCCAGCGACGAAAGACACCACCAGTTAAACCCGCAGGGCTTCTCCAGCCCATCCCACCGCCTACAACACCTTTCCAACAAGTGGGCATGGACTTGCTGGGCCCATTCCCATTGTCTTCCTCTGGGAACAAATGGATTGTTGTGGTGACGGACTACTTAACGCGGTACGCCGAGACACAGGCGCTCCCCCACGCTAGTGCTGCAAAAGTGGCTCAGTTTTTTATGACATCAATCGTCTTGCGTCACGGTGCGCCATCAGTCGTCATCACGGACCGTGGAACCGCCTTTACGGCGGCATTAATGCAATCTCTCTTCGAACTCACCCACACCAGTCACCGGAAGACAACAGCCTATCATCCCCAAACAAACGGCTTGACTGAACGCCTCAACCGGACGCTTGCAGATATGCTTGCTATGTATGTCGACGTTGAGCATCGTACGTGGGACGAAGTTCTTCCTTATGCAACCTTCGCCTACAATACGGCAGAACAGGAGACTACCCGTCTTACACCTTTCCAGCTGGTCTACGGACGGTGTGTCACTACCATGCTGGATGCTATGCTACCCGCTGCTCACAACGACGGAGACATCGGCCCCTACGCTGACGTTGACACATTCGTCCAGCGGGCTGAAGAAGCCCGCCAACTCGCAAGGTGCCGTATTCGACATCAACAACAACTCGACGCTGGTCGCTACAACCTCCGACACCGATGCGTTCGGTACGAGCCCGGCGACTCTGTATGGGTATGGACACCTGTGCGCCGCCGCGGACTCTCCGAAAAGCTCCTCCGACGCTACTTCGGTCCGTACGAGGTGGTTCGTCGTATAAGTGATGTCACATACGAAGCTTTTCCGCGGGACACGACCTCCTCACCACGTCGGCGCCATCCGACCGAGACTGTCCACGTGGTGCGCATGAAGCCCTACCATGACAGGCTGCAACCCGCCGCTTTACCAGCTTAACAGCTCTCTGTATTCTCTGCCGTCCGCCGTCTATACCGAACATTACCTTTGCTGTCCGTGTTCGTTTCCGGCATCGGGCCGCCTCCTTGAAGGAGGGGGGTAATGGCGCGTGCTCATGGGAGCGCGCCGACG
This sequence comes from Amblyomma americanum, assembly GCF_052857255.1. Taxonomy (NCBI): domain Eukaryota; kingdom Metazoa; phylum Arthropoda; class Arachnida; order Ixodida; family Ixodidae; genus Amblyomma; species Amblyomma americanum. The sequence continues at coordinate 41,830,747 of NC_135499.1, read as the reverse complement.
ATGAAGACGAAGTGTGCGGGTGCCGGTAGACAAAGACGAAGTGTGTGTGTGGTTCGGACAGCCATCTTGTGAGTTCCCTGCTGTGCGCTGGACTTCGCTGAGACTGTGATCTGTGCCGGTCTTGTCTTCGTTACAATATATATATATATTATACGTACTGTTAGCGACAATTGGGCAAAGTAAAGCAAAAAAAAAATAAGCTTAATACCAACTCAGGTTAGAAGACGCAAAGACTCTTCCTCAGAAGTGTTACCGGTGCTACACGGGTACGCTGAAATGACATTCGAGTCGAACGGCATTCGAAACTTCGAATGGCATTCGGACTGGACTGACCCGCACGGTGCTACACGACTATTCCAAAAGCATTCGAAAGCTTCAGTATTCTGCCGCCAAGCTACAGGGGCGCTGCTGTCGTCAAGTTTTGTTTTAAATAAATATAGCAGCAACAATTAATTTGTATAGTTACAGTCCGCTATAAAATTGCTACTTTTAAAAGTAATATTCATTTCTAATAAATTTTACTATTTATTCATTACTAAACGCCTCTGTTCAAAAAGAGGCCCAAGCCCATAGCCCTGCCATTTCTTGTGTGCGGTCTGTTGGCTACATTGGAGTCTATCTCCTGCGTGTGTCGCAAAAAGCGAAAAAGTGCAATAAACTTCACTGAATAAAATAAAAGCTCACTTAAAATGTACACAGACGCACACGCACACAAAATAAGACAAAACACAGCAAAAGCAACAGCACAAAGTGAAAAAACTGGCACTGGGCCAAAATGGCTGCCTTTCTTTCCTACGATGGGTTCCAGAGTATGCGGTAAATATTTGCTTGCTAACAAAACTTCTGGAAAAGATCCGCGTAGTGTGTATAAATAGTATTTAGAATTTCATTGTTTAACGAACGTATTTCCTCTTCAAAACTTATGCTGCCACCTATGGCGCGAAGACGCTGCGGTAGAGAGTAGTCGCACTTGCGCCTCGAATGCATTCCAAAATCTCGAATGTCTCCGCGGAGCTCTGTCGACTCGAATGTCATGTGAACCGAATGCCGTTCAAAAACGTCATGTAGCAGCGCAGGTTTGGCAGTCGAGTCGAATGACATTCGTTTGGAAGGCCTTCGTAACGCCCGTGTAGCACAGGTATTATTCAACCTCGCTTGTATTTCCTCTCGAGGAGCCAATATATTGGTGTTCTCGCTATGTCACCTTAGTTTTCTTGTTCGCGTTTCATTCGTTACTGGTAGCGCACTACTGCTGGAGTGGGGCGTCCATTAACATAAAGTGTAAATTTTCCAGCTGGAAACAAAAGCAGGTCCAGCTGGACTCGATTTCTGGTTCAATAATTTAACTGGAAACGGCATTTTCCAGCTGGGACTTGAATGGTTTCCATCTGGAAGGGCCTGACTCCCAGTTTATTAGAGAAGCTGGAAATGGAGACTCTCTCCTGTTCATGAATTATGTTATAGTGTAAGAATGGTACCAAAAAATTGATATATGATGTCCCATGTAAAATAAGCCGAATTGCTATGGAGCAGCGGCTTTCGGCTTTATTGCTGACGATATCGTACTATTAGCTGATAGATAAGGGGATTTACAGTTGCTGGTGAATATTTGAGGAAGCAAAATAAAAGCTACCACTGAGAAAGCGCTCACAACTATGCTCTGTAAATGCGATGCATTTGTATTTTGCTTACGAGCTGGTTCGATCTGCAAAAAAAAAAACTTAACAGTATGCCCATTTGCTTTCTTTTCTTGTTGCTATTATATGTGATAGAGCATGTATTTGTACACATCATGTACCAATTCCTGCCTTGTGGATACGAAAAGGCGGCCGGCAATATTGGATAATAATAATAAAACAACAGTGTTGCTGGTTCGATCTGAGCAAATGGGCATACTTGCTTTCTTTTCTTGTTGCTATTATATGTGATAGAGCATGTATTTGTACACATCATGTACCAATTCCTGCCTTGTGGATACGAAAAGGCGGCCGGCAATATTGGATAATAATAATAAAACAACAGTGTTGCTGGTTCCATCTGAGCAAATGGGCATACTTGCTTTCTTTTCTTGTTGCTATTATATGTGATAGAGCATGTATTTGTACACATCATGTACCAATTCCTGCCTTGTGGATACGAAAAGGCGGCCGGCAATATTGGATAATAATAATAAAACAACAGTGTTGCTGGTTCGATCTGAGCAAATGGGCATACTTGCTTTCTTTTCTTGTTGCTATTATATGTGATAGAGCATGTATTTGTACACATCATGTACCAATTCCTGCCTTGTGGATACGAAAAGGCGGCCGGCAATATTGGATAATAATAATAAGACAACAGTGTTGCTGGTTCGATCTGAGCAAATGGGCATACTTGCTTTCTTTTCTTGTTGCTATTATATGTGATAGAGCATGTATTTGTACACATCATGTACCAATTCCTGCCTTGTGGATACGAAAAGGCGGCCGGCAATATTGGATAATAATAATAAAACAACAGTGTTGCTGGTTCGATCTGAGCAAATGGGCATACTTGCTTTCTTTTCTTGTTGCTATTATATGTGATAGAGCATGTATTTGTACACATCATGTACAAATTCCTGCCTTGTGGATACGAAAAGGCGGCCGGCAATATTGGATAATAATAATAAAACAACAGTGTTGCTGGTTCGATCTGAGCAAATGGGCATACTTGCTTTCTTTTCTTGTTGCTATTATATGTGATAGAGCATGTATTTGTACACATCATGTACCAATTCCTGCCTTGCATACGAAAAGGCGGCCGGCAATATTGAATAATAATAATAAAACAACAGTGTTGCTGGTTCGATCTGAGCAAATGGGCATACTTGCTTTCTTTTCTTGTTGATATTATATGTGATAGAGCATGTATTTGTACACATCATGTACCAATTCCTGCCTTGTGGATACGAAAAGGCGGCCGGCAATATTGGATAATAATAATAAAACAACAGTGTTGCTGGTTCGATCTGAGCAAATGGGCATACTTGCTTTCTTTTCTTGTTGCTATTATATGTGATAGAGCATGTATTTGTAGACATCATGTACCAATTCCTGCCTTGCATACGAAAAGGCGGCCGGCAATATTGGATAATAATAATAAAACAACAGTGTTGCTGGTTCGATCTGAGCAAATGGGCATACTTGCTTTCTTTTCTTGTTGCTATTATATGTGATAGAGCATGTATTTGTACACATCATGTACCAATTCCTGCCTTGTGGATACGAAAAGGCGGCCGGCAATATTGGATAATAATAATAAAACAACAGTGTTGCTGGTTCGATCTGAGCAAATGGGCATACTCGCTTTCTTTTCTTGTTGCTATTATATGTGATAGAGCATGTATTTGTACACATCATGTACCAATTCCTGCCTTGGATACGAAAAGGCGGCCGGCAATATTGGATAATAATAATAAAACAACAGTGTTGCTGGTTCGATCTGAGCAAATGGGCATACTTGCTTTCTTTTCTTGTTGCTATTATATGTGATAGAGCATGTATTTGTACACATCATGTACCAATTCCTGCCTTGCATACGAAAAGGCGGCCGGCTATATTGGATAATAATAATAAAACAACAGTGTTGCTGGTTCGATCTGAGCAAATGGGCATACTTGCTTTCTTTTCTTGTTGCTATTATATGTGATAGAGCATGTATTTGTACACATCATGTACCAATTCCTGCCTTGTGGATACGAAAAGGCGGCCGGCAATATTGGATAATAATAATAAAACAACAGTGTTGCTGGTTCGATCTGAGCAAATGGGCATACTTGCTTTCTTTTCTTGTTGCTATTATATGTGATAGAGCATGTATTTGTACACATCATGTACCAATTCCTGCCTTGTGGATACGAAAAGGCGGCCGGCAATATTGGATAATAATAATAAAACAACAGTGTTGCTGGTTCGATCTGAGCAAATGGGCATACTTGCTTTCTTTTCTGGTTGCTATTATATGTGATAGAGCATGTATTTGTACACATCATGTACCAATTCCTGCCTTGGATACGAAAAGGCGGCCGGCAATATTGGATAATAATAATAAAACAACAGTGTTGCTGGTTCGATCTGAGCAAATGGGCATACTTGCTTTCTTTTCTTGTTGCTATTATATGTGATAGAGCATGTATTTGTACACATCATGTACCAATTCCTGCCTTATGGATACGAAAAGGCGGCCGGCAATATTGGATAATAATAATAAAACAACAGTGTTGCTGGTTCGATCTGAGCAAATGGGCATACTTGCTTTCTTTTCTTGTTGCTATTATATGTGATAGAGCATGTATTTGTACACATCATGTACCAATTCCTGCCTTGGATACGAAAAGGCGGCCGGCAATATTGGATAATAATAATAAAACAACAGTGTTGCTGGTTCGATCTGAGCAAATGGGCATACTTGCTTTCTTTTCTTGTTGCTATTATATGTGATAGAGCATGTATTTGTACACATCATGTACAAATTCCTGCCTTGGATACGAAAAGGCGGCCGGCAATATTGGATAATATTAATAAAACAACAGTGTTGCTGGTTCGATCTGAGCAAATGGGCATACTTGCTTTCTTTTCTTGTTGCTATTATATGTGATAGAGCATGTATTTGTACACATCATGTACCAATTCCTGCCTTGTGGATACGAAAAGGTGGCCGGCAATATTGGATAATAATAATAAAACAACAGTGTTGCTGGTTCGATCTGAGCAAATGGGCATACTTGCTTTCTTTTCTTGTTGCTATTATATGTGATAGAGCATGTATTTGTACACATCATGTACCAATTCCTGCCTTGTGGATACGAAAAGGCGGCCGGCAATATTGGATAATAATAATAAAACAACAGTGTTGCTGGTTCGATCTGAGCAAATGGGCATACTTGCTTTCTCTTCTTGTTGCTATTATATGTGATAGAGCATGTATTTGTACACATCATGTACCAATTCCTGCCTTGGATACGAAAAGGCGGCCGGCAATATTGGATAATAATAATAAAACAGTGTTGCTGGTTCGATCTGAGCAAATGGGCATACTTGCTTTCTTTTCTTGTTGCTATTATATGTGATAAAGCATGTATTTGTACACATCATGTACCAATTCCTGCCTTGTGCATACGAAAAGGCGGCCGGCAATATTGGATAATAATAATAAAACAGTGTTTCTGGTTCGATCTGAGCAAATGGGCATACTTTCTTTCTTTTCTTGTTGCTATTATATGTGATAGAGCATGTATTTGTACACATCATGTACCTATTCCTGCCTTGGATACGAAAAGGCGGCCGGCAATATTGGATAATAATAATAAAACAACAGTGTTGCTTGTTCGATCTGAGCAAATGGGCATACTTGCTTTCTTTTCTTGTTGCTATTATATGTGAAAGAGCATGTATTTGTACACATCATGTACCAATTCCTGCATTGTGGATACGAAAAGGCGGCCGGCAATATTGGATAATAATAATAAAACAACAGTGTTGCTGGTTCGATCTGAGCAAATGGGCATACTTGCTTTCTTTTCTTGTTGCTATTATATGTGATAGAGCATGTATTTGTACACATCATGTACCAATTCCTGCCTTGTGGATACGAAAAGGTGGCCGGCAATATTGGATAATAATAATAAAACAACAGTGTTGCTGGTTCGATCTGAGCAAATGGGCATACTTGCTTTCCTTTCTTGTTGCTATTATATGTGATAGAGCATGTATTTGTACACATCATGTACCAATTCCTGCCTTGTAAATACGAAAAGGCGGCCGGCAATATTGGATAATAATAAAAAAACGACAGTGTTGCTGGTTCGATCTGAGCAAATGGGCATACTTGCATTCTTTTCTTGTTGCTATTATATGTGATAGAGCATGTATTTGTACACATCATGTACCAATTCCTGCCTCTGATACGAAAAGGCGGCCGGCAATACTGGATAATAATAATAAAACAACAGTGTTGCTGGTTCGATCTGAGCAAATGGGCATACTTGCTTTCTTTTCTTGTTGCTATTATATGTGATAGAGCATGTATTTGTACACATCATGTACCATTTCCTGCCTTGGATACGAAAAGGCGGCCGGCAATATTGGATAATAATAATAAAACAACAGTGTTGCTGGTTCGATCTGAGCAAATGGGCATACTTGCTTTCTTTTCTTGTTGCTATTATATGTGATAGAGCATGTATTTGTACACATCATGTACCAATTCCTGCCTTGTGGATACGAAAAGGCGGCCGGCAATATTGGATAATAATAATAAAACAACAGTGTTGCTGGTTCGATCTGAGCAAATGGGCATACATGCTTTCTTTTCTTGTTGCTATTAAATTTGATAGAGCATGTATTTGTACACATCATGTACCAATTCCTCCTTGGATACGAAAAGGCGGCCGGCAATATTGGATAATAATAATAAAACAACAGTGTTGCTGGTTCGATCTGAGCAAATGGGCATACTTGCTTTCTTTTCTTGTTGCTATTATATGTGATAGAGCATGTATTTGTACACATCATGTACCAATTCCTGCCTTGTGGATACGAAAAGGCGGCCGCAATATTGGATAATAATAATAAAACAACTGTGTTGCTGGTTCGATCTGAGCAAATGGGCATACTTGCTTTCTTTTCTTGTTGCTATTATATGTGATAGAGCATGTATTTGTACACATCATGTACCAATTCCTGCCTTGTGGATACGAAAAGGCGGCCGGCAATATTGGATAATAATAATAAAACAACAGTGTTGCTGGTTCGATCTGAGCAAATGGGCATACTTGCTTTCTTTTCTTGTTGCTATTATATGTGATAGAGCATGTATTTGTACACATCATGTACCAATTCCTGCCTTGGATACGAAAAGGCGGCCGGCAATATTGGATAATAATAATAAAACAACAGTGTTGCTGGTTCGATCTGAGCAAATGGGCATACTTGCTTTCTTTTCTTGTTGCTATTATATGTGATAGAGCATGTATTTGTACACATCGTGTACCAATTCCTGCCTTGTGGATACGAAAAGGCGGCCGGCAATATTGGATAATAATAATAAAACAACAGTGTTGCTGGTTCGATCTGAGCAAATGGGCATACTTGCTTTCTTTTCTTGTTGCTATTATATGTGATAGAGCATGTATTTGTACACATCATGTACCAATTCCTGCCTTGGATACGAAAAGGCGGCCGGCAATATTGGATAATAATAATAAAACAACAGTGTTGCTGGTTCGATCTGAGCAAATGGGCATACTTGCTTTCTTTTCTTGTTGCTATTATATGTGATAGAGCATGTATTTGTACACATCATGTACCAATTCCTGCCTTGCATACGAAAAGGCGGCCGGCAATATTGGATAATAATAATAAAACAACAGTGTTGCTGGTTCGATCTGAGCAAATGGACATACTTGCTTTCTTTTATTGTTGCTATTATATGTGATAGAGCATGTATTTGTACACATCATGTACCAATGCCTGCCTTGTGCATACGAAAAGGCGGCCGGCAATATTGGATAATAATAATAAAACAACAGTGTTGCTGGTTCGATCTGAGCAAATGGGCATACTTGCTTTCTTTTCTTGTTGCTATTATATGTGATAGATCATGTATTTGTACACATTATGTACCAATTCCTGCCTTGTGGATACGAAAAGGCGGCCGGCAATATTGGATAATAATAATAAAACAACAGTGTTGCTGGTTCGATCTCAGCAAATGGGCATACATGCTTTCTTTTCTTGTTGCTAATATATGTGATAGAGCATGTATTTGTACACATCATGTACCAATTCCTGCCTTGTGGATACGAAAAGGCGGCCGGCAATATTGGATAATAATAATAAAACAACAGTGTTGCTGGTTCGATCTGAGCAAATGGGCATACTTGCTTTCTTTTCTTGTTGCTATTATATGTGATAGAGCATGTATTTGTACACATCATGTACCAATTCCTGCCTTGTGTATACGAAAAGGCGGCCGGCAATATTGGATAATAATAATAAAACAACAGTGTTGCTGGTTCGATCTGAGCAAATGGGCATACTTGCTTTCTTTTCTTGTTGCTATTATATGTGATAGAGCATGTATTTGTACACATCATGTACCAATTCCTGCCTTGTGGATACGAAAAGGCGGCCGGCAATATTGGATAATAATAATAAAACAACAGTGTTGCTGGTTCGATCTGAGCAAATGGGCATACTTGCTTTCTTTTCTTGTTGCTATTATATGTGATAGAGCATGTATTTGTACACATCATGTACCAATTCCTGCCTTGGATACGAAAAGGCAGCCGGCAATATTGGATAATAATAATAAAACAACAGTGTTGCTGGTTCGATCTGAGCAAATGGGCATACTTGCTTTCTTTTCTTGTTGCTATTATATGTGATAGAGCATGTATTTGTACACATCGTGTACCAATTCCTGCCTTGTGGATACGAAAAGGCGGCCGGCAATATTGGATAATAATAATAAAACAACAGTGTTGCTGGTTCGATCTGAGCAAATGGGCATACTTGCTTTCTTTTCTTGTTGCTATTATATGTGATAGAGCATGTATTTGTACACATCATGTACCAATTCCTGCCTTGGATACGAAAAGGCGGCCGGCAATATTGGATAATAATAATAAAACAACAGTGTTGCTGGTTCGATCTGAGCAAATGGGCATACTTGCTTTCTTTTCTTGTTGCTATTATATGTTATAGAGCATGTATTTGTACACATCATGTACCAATTCCTGCCTTGGATACGAAAAGGCGGCCGGCAATATTGGATAATAATAAAACAACAGTGTTGCTGGTTCGATCTGAGCAAATGGGCATACTTGCTTTCTTTTATTGTTGCTATTATATGTGATAGAGCATGTATTTGTACACATCATGTACCAATGCCTGCCTTGTGCATACGGAAAGGCGGCCGGCAATATTGGATAATAATAAAAAAACGACAGTGTTGCTGGTTCGATCTGAGCAAATGGGCATACTTGCTTTCTTTTCTTGTTGCTATTATATGTGATAGAGCATGTATTTGTACGCATCATGTACCAATTCCTGCCTCTGTTACGAAAAGGTGGCCGGCAATACTGGATAATAATAATAAAACAACAGTGTTGCTGGTTCGATCTGAGCAAATGGGCATACTTGCTTTCTTTTCTTGTTGCTATTATATGTGATAGAGCATGTATTTGTACACATCGTGTACCAATTCCTGCCTTGTGGATACGAAATGGCGGCCGGCAATATTGGATAATAATAAAACAACAGTGTTGCTGGTTCGATCTGAGCAAATGGGCATACTTGCTTTCTTTTCTTGTTGCTATTATATGTGATAGAGCATGTATTTGTACACATCATGTACCAATTCCTGCCTTGGATACGAAAAGGCGGCCGGCAATATTGGATAATATTAATAAAACAACAGTGTTGCTGGTTCGATCTGAGCAAATGGGCATACTTGCTTTCTTTTCTTGTTGCTATTATATGTGATAGAGCATGTATTTGTACACATCATGTACCAATTCCTGCCTTGGATACGAAAAGGCGGCCGGCAATATTGGATAATAATAATAAAACAACAGTGTTGCTGGTTCGATCTGAGCAAATGGGCATACTTGCTTTCTTTTATTGTTGCTATTATATGTGATAGAGCATGTATTTGTACACATCATGTACCCATGCCTGCCTTGTGCATACGAAAAGGCGGCCGGCAATATTGGATAATAATAATAAAACAACAGTGTTGCTGGTTCGATCTGAGCAAATGGGCATACTTGCTTTCTTTTCTTGTTGCTATTATATGTGATAGAGCATGTATTTGTACACATCATGTACCAATTCCTGCCTTGTGGATAAGAAAAGGCGGCCGGCAATATTGGATAATAATAATAAAACAACAGTGTTGCTGGTTCGATCTGAGCAAATGGGCATACTTGCTTTCTTTTCTTGTTGCTATTATATGTGATAGAGCATGTATTTGTACACATCATGTACCAATTCCTGCCTTGGATACGAAAAGGCGGCCGGCAATATTGGATAATAATAATAAAACAACAGTGTTGCTGGTTCGATCTGAGCAAATGGGCATACTTGCTTTCTTTTCTTGTTGCTATTATATGTGATAGAGCATGTATTTGTACACATCATGTACCAATTCCTGCCTTGGATACGAAAAGGCGGCCGGCAATATTGGATAATAATAATAAAACAACAGTGTTGCTGGTTCGATCTGAGCAAATGGGCATACTTGCTTTCTTTTATTGTTGCTATTATATGTGATAGAGCATGTATTTGTACACATCATGTACCCATGCCTGCCTTGTGCATACGAAAAGGCGGCCGGCAATATTGGATAATAATAATAAAACAACAGTGTTGCTGGTTCGATCTGAGCAAATGGGCATACTTGCTTTCTTTTCTTGTTGCTATTATATGTGATAGAACATGTATTTGTACACATCATGTACCAATTCCTGCCTTGTGGATACGAAAAGGCGGCCGGCAATATTGGATAATAATATTAAAACAACAGTGTTGCTGGTTCGATCTGAGCAAATGGGCATACTTGCTTTCTTTTCTTGTTGCTATTATATGTGATAGAGCATGTATTTGTACACATCATGTACCAATTCCTGCCTTGGATACGAAAAGGCGGCCGGCAATATTGGATAATAATAATAAAACAACAGTGTTGCTGGTTCGATCTGAGCAAATGGGCATACTTGCTTTCTTTTCTTGTTGCTATTATATGTGATAGAGCATGTATTTGTACACATCATGTACCAATTCCTGCCTTGGATACGAAAAGGCGGCCGGCAATATTGGATAATAATAATAAAACAACAGTGTTGCTGGTTCGATCTGAGCAAATGGGCATACTTGCTTTCTTTTCTTAATGCTATTATATGTGATAGAGCATGTATTTGTACACATCATGTACCAATTCCTGCCTTGGATACGAAAAGGCGGCCGGCAATATTGGATAATAATAATAAAACAACAGTGTTGCTGGTTCGATCTGAGCAAATGGGCATACTTGCTTTCTTTTCTTGTTGCTATTATATGTGATAGAGCATGTATTTGTACACATCATGTACAAATTCCTGCCTTGGATACGAAAAGGCGGCCGGCAATATTGAATAATATTAATAAAACAACAGTGTTGCTGGTTCGATCTGAGCAAATGGGCATACTTGCTTTCTTTTCTTGTTGCTATTATATGTGATAGAGCATGTATTTGTACACATCATGTACCAATTCCTGCCTTGTGGATACGAAAAGGTGGCCGGCAATATTGGATAATAATAATAAAACAACAGTGTTGCTGGTTTGATCTGAGCAAATGGGCATACTTGCTTTCTTTTCTTGTTGCTATTATATGTGATAGAGCTTGTATTTGTACACATCATGTACCAATTCCTGCCTTGTGGATACGAAAAGGCGGCCGGCAATATTGGATAATTATAATAAAACAAGAGTGTTGCTGGTTCGATCTGAGCAAATGGGCATACTTGCTTTCTTTTCTCGTTGCTATTATATGTGATAGAGCATGTATTTGTACACATCATGTACCAATTCCTGCCTTGTGGATACGAAAAGGCGGCCGGCAATATTGGATAATAATAATAAAACAACAGTGTTGCTGGTTCGATCTGAGCAAATGGGCATACATGCTTTCTTTTCTTGTTGCTATTATATGTGATAGAGCATGTATTTGTACACATCATGTACCAATTCCTGCCTTGGATACGAGAAGGCGGCCGGCAATATTGGATAATATTAATAAAACAACAGTGTTGCTGGTTCGATCTGAGCAAATGGGCATACTTGCTTTCTTTTCTTGTTGCTATTATATGTGATAGAGCATGTATTTGTACACATCATGTACCAATTCCTGCCTTGTGTATACGAAAAGGCGGCCGGCAATATTGGATAATAATAATAAAACAACAGTGTTGCTGGTTCGATCTGAGCAAATGGGCATACTTGCTTTCTTTTCTTGTTGCTATTATATGTGATAGAGCATGTATTTGTACACATCATGTACCAATTCCTGCCTTGGATACGAAAAGGCGGCCGGCAATATTGGATAATAATAATAAAACAGTGTTGCTGGTTCGATCTGAGCAAATGGGCATACTTGCTTTCTTTTCTTGTTGCTATTATATGTGATAGAGCATGTATTTGTACACATCATGTACCAATTCCTGCCTTGTGCATACGAAAAGGCGGCCGGCAATATTGGATAATAATAATAAAACAGTGTTTCTGGTTCGATCTGAGCAAATGGGCATACTTTCTTTCTTTTCTTGTTGCTATTATATGTGATAGAGCATGTATTTGTACACATCATGTACCAATTCCTGCCTTGGATACGAAAAGGCGGCCGGCAATATTGGATAATAATAATAAAACAACAGTGTTGCTTGTTCGATCTGAGCAAATGGGCATACTTGCTTTCTTTTCTTGTTGCTATTATATGTGATAGAGCATGTATTTGTACACATCATGTACCAATTCCTGCATTGTGGATACGAAAAGGCGGCCGGCAATATTGGATAATAATAATAAAACAACAGTGTTGCTGGTTCGATCTGAGCAAATGGGCATACTTGCTTTCTTTTCTTGTTGCTATTATATGTGATAGAGCATGTATTTGTACACATCAAGTACCAATTCCTGCCTTGTGGATACGAAAAGGTGGCCGGCAATATTGGATAATAATAATAAAACAACAGTGTTGCTGGTTCGATCTGAGCAAATGGGCATACTTGCTTTCCTTTCTTGTTGCTATTATATGTGATAGAGCATGTATTTGTACACATCATGTACCAATTCCTGCCTTGTAAATACGAAAAGGCGGCCGGCAATATTGGATAATAATAAAAAAACAACAGTGTTGCTGGTTCGATCTGAGCAAATGGGCATACTTGCTTTCTTTTCTTGTTGCTATTATATGTGATAGAGCATGTATTTGTACACATCATGTACCAATTCCTGCCTCTGATACGAAAAGGCGGCCGGCAATACTGGATAATAATAATAAAACAACAGTGTTGCTGGTTCGATCTGAGCAAATGGGCATACTTGCTTTCTTTTCTTGTTGCTATTATATGTGATAGAGCATGTATTTGTACACATCATGTACCAATTCCTGCCTTGGATACGAAAAGGCGGCCGGCAATATTGGATAATAATAATAAAACAACAGTGTTGCTGGTTCGATCTGAGCAAATGGGCATACTTGCTTTCTTTTCTTGTTGCTATTATAAGTGATAGAGCATGTATTTGTACACATGATGTACAAATTCCTGCCTTGGATACGAAAAGGCGGCCGGCAATATTGAATAATATTAATAAAACAACAGTGTTGCTGGTTCGATCTGAGCAAATGGGCATACTTGCTTTCTTTTCTTGTTGCTATTATATGTGATAGAGCATGTATTTGTACACATCATGTACCAATTCCTGCTTTGTGGATACGAAAAGGTGGCCGGCAATATTGGATAATAATAATAAAACAACAGTGTTGCTGGTTCGATCTGAGCAAATGGGCATACTTGCTTTCTTTTCTTGTTGCTATTATATGTGATAGAGCTTGTATTTGTACACATCATGTACCAATTCCTGCCTTGTGGATACGAAAAGGCGGCCGGCAATATTGGATAATAATAATAAAACAAGAGTGTTGCTGGTTCGATCTGAGCAAATGGGCATACTTGCTTTCTTTTCTTGTTGCTATTATATGTGATAGAGCATGTATTTGTACACATCATGTACCAATTCCTGCCTTGTGGATACGAAAAGGCGGCCGGCAATATTGGATAATAATAATAAAACAACAGTGTTGCTGGTTCGATCTGAGCAAATGGGCATACTTGCTTTCTTTTCTTGTTGCTATTATATGTGATAGAGCATGTATTTGTACACATCATGTACCAATTCCTGCCTTGGATACGAGAAGGCGGCCGGCAATATTGGATAATATTAATAAAACAACAGTGTTGCTGGTTCGATCTGAGCAAATGGGCATACTTGCTTTCTTTTCTTGTTGCTATTATATGTGATAGAGCATGTATTTGTACACATCATGTACCAATTCCTGCCTTGTGTATACGAAAAGGCGGCCGGCAATATTGGATAATAATAATAAAACAACAGTGTTGCTGGTTCGATCTGAGCAAATGGGCATACTTGCTTTCTTTTCTTGTTGCTATTATATGTGATAGAGCATGTATTTGTACACATCATGTACCAATTCCTGCCTTGGATACGAAAAGGCGGCCGGCAATATTGGATAATAATAATAAAACAGTGTTGCTGGTTCGATCTGAGCAAATGGGCATACTTGCTTTCTTTTCTTGTTGCTATTATATGTGATAGAGCATGTATTTGTACACATCATGTACCAATTCCTGCCTTGTGCATACGAAAAGGCGGCCGGCAATATTGGATAATAATAATAAAACAGTGTTTCTGGTTCGATCTGAGCAAATGGGCATACTTTCTTTCTTTTCTTGTTGCTATTATATGTGATAGAGCATGTATTTGTACACATCATGTACCAATTCCTGCCTTGGATACGAAAAGGCGGCTGGTATATTGGATAATAATAATAAAACAACAGTGTTGCTTGTTCGATCTGAGCAAATGGGCATACTTGCTTTCTTTTCTTGTTGCTATTATATGTGATAGAGCATGTATTTGTACACATCATGTACCAATTCCTGCATTGTGGATACGAAAAGGCGGCCGGCAATATTGGATAATAATAATAAAACAACAGTGTTGCTGGTTCGATCTGAGCAAATGGGCATACTTGCTTTCTTTTCTTGTTGCTATTATATGTGATAGAGCATGTATTTGTACACATCATGTACCAATTCCTGCCTTGTGGATACGAAAAGGTGGCCGGCAATATTGGATAATATTAATAAAACAACAGTGTTGCTGGTTCGATCTGAGCAAATGGGCATACTTGCTTTCTTTTCTTGTTGCTATTATATGTGATAGAGCATGTATTTGTACACATCATGTACCAATTCCTGCCTTGTGCATACGAAAAGGCGGCCGGCAATATTGGATAATAATAATAAAACAGTGTTTCTGGTTCGATCTGAGCAAATGGGCATACTTTCTTTCTTTTCTTGTTGCTATTATATGTGATAGAGCATGTATTTGTACACATCATGTACCAATTCCTGCCTCTGATACGAAAAGGCGGCCGGCAATACTGGATAATAATAATAAAACAACAGTGTTGCTGGTTCGATCTGAGCAAATGGGCATACTTGCTTTCTTTTCTTGTTGCTATTATATGTGATAGAGCATGTATTTGTACACATCATGAACCAATTCCTGCCTTGGATACGAAAAGGCGGCCGGCAATATTGGATAATAATAATAAAACAACAGTGTTGCTGGTTCGATCTGAGCAAATGGGCATACTTGCTTTCTTTTCTTGTTGCTATTATATGTGATAGAGCATGTATTTGTACACATCATGTACCAATTCCTGCCTTGTGGATACGAAAAGGCGGCCGGCAATATTGGATAATAATAATAAAACAACAGTGTTGCTGGTTCGATCTGAGCAAATGGGCATACATGCTTTCTTTTCTTGTTGCTATTATATGTGATAGAGCATGTATTTGTACACATCATGTACCAATTTCTCCTTGGATACGAAAAGGCGGCCGGCAATATTGGATAATAATAATAAAACAACAGTGTTGCTGGTTCGATCTGAGCAAATGGGCATACTTGCTTTCTTTTCTTGTTGCTATTATATGTGATAGAGCATGTATTTGTACACATCATGTACCAATTCCTGCCTTGTGGATACGAAAAGGCGGCCGCAATATTGGATAATAATAATAAAACAACAGTGTTGCTGGTTCGATCTGAGCAAATGGGCATACTTGCTTTCTTTTCTTGTTGCTATTATATGTGATAGAGCATGTATTTGTACACATCATGTACCAATTCCTGCCTTGTGGATACGAAAAGGCGGCCGGCAATATTGGATAATAATAATAAAACAACAGTGTTGCTGGTTCGATCTGAGCAAATGGGCATACTTGCTTTCTTTTCTTGTTGCTATTATATGTGATAGAGCATGTATTTGTACACATCATGTACCAATTCCTGCCTTGGATACGAGAAGGCGGCCGGCAATATTGGATAATAATAATAAAACAACAGTGTTGCTGGTTCGATCTGAGCAAATGGGCATACTTGCTTTCTTTTCTTGTTGCTATTATATGTGATAGAGCATGTATTTGTACACATCGTGTGCCAATTCCTGCCTTGTGGATACGAAAAGGCGGCCGGCAATATTGGATAATAATAATAAAACAACAGTGTTGCTGGTTCGATCTGAGCAAATGGGCATACTTGCTTTCTTTTCTTGTTGCTATTATATGTGATAGCGCATGTATTTGTACACATCATGTACCAATTCCTGCCTTGGATACGAAAAGGCGGACGGCAATATTGGATAATAATAATAAAACAACAGTGTTGCTGGTTCGATCTGAGCAAATGGGCATACTTGCTTTCTTTTCTTGTTGCTATTATATGTGATAGAGCATGTATTTGTACACATCATGTACCAATTCCTGCCTTGCATACGAAAAGGCGGCCGGCAATATTGGATAATAATAATAAAACAACAGTGTTGCTGGTTCGATCTGAGCAAATGGGCATACTTGCTTTCTTTTATTGTTGCTATTATATGTGATAGAGCATGTATTTGTACACATCATGTACCAATGCCTGCCTTGTGCATACGAAAAGGCGGCCGGCAATATTGGATAATAATAATAAAACAACAGTGTTGCTGGTTCGATCTGAGCAAATGGGCATACTTGCTTTCTTTTCTTGTTGCTATTATATGTGATAGATCATGTATTTGTACACATCATGTACCAATTCCTGCCTTGTGGATACGAAAAGGCGGCCGGCAATATTGGATAATAATAATAAAACAACAGTGTTGCTGGTTCGATCTCAGCAAATGGGCATACATGCTTTCTTTTCTTGTTGCTAATATATGTGATAGAGCATGTATTTGTACACATCATGTACCAATTCCTGCCTTGTGGATACGAAAAGGCGGCCGGCAATATTGGATAATAATAATAAAACAACAGTGTTGCTGGTTCGATCTGAGCAAATGGGCATACTTGCTTTCTTTTCTTGTTGCTATTATATGTGATAGAGCATGTATTTGTACACATCATGTACCAATTCCTGCCTTGTGTATACGAAAAGGCGGCCGGCAATATTGGATAATAATAATAAAACAACAGTGTTGCTGGTTCGATCTGAGCAAATGGGCATACTTGCTTTCTTTTCTTGTTGCTATTATATGTGATAGAGCATGTATTTGTACACATCATGTACCAATTCCTGCCTTGTGGATACGAAAAGGCGGCCGGCAATATTGGATAATAATAATAAAACAACAGTGTTGCTGGTTCGATCTGAGCAAATGGGCATACTTGCTTTCTTTTCTTGTTGCTATAATATGTGATAGAGCATGTATTTGTACACATCATGTACCAATTCCTGCCTTGGATACGAAAAGGCGGCCGGCAATATTGGATAATAATAATAAAACAACAGTGTTGCTGGTTCGATCTGAGCAAATGGGCATACTTGCTTTCTTTTCTTGTTGCTATTATATGTGATAGAGCATGTATTTGTACACATCATGTACCAATTCCTGCCTTGGATACGAAAAGGCGGCCGGCAATATTGGATAATAATAATAAAACAACAGTGTTGCTGGTTCGATCTGAGCAAATGGGCATACTTGCTTTCTTTTATTGTTGCTATTATATGTGATAGAGCATGTATTTGTACACATCATGTACCCATGCCTGCCTTGTGCATACGAAAAGGCGGCCGGCAATATTGGATAATAATAATAAAACAACAGTGTTGCTGGTTCGATCTGAGCAAATGGGCATGCTTGCTTTCTTTTCTTGTTGCTATTATATGTGATAGAGCATGTATTTGTACACATCATGTACCAATTCCTGCCTTGTGGATAAGAAAAGGCGGCCGGCAATATTGGATAATAATAATAAAACAACAGTGTTGCTGGTTCGATCTCAGCAAATGGGCATACATGCTTTCTTTTCTTGTTGCTAATATATGTGATAGAGCATGTATTTGTACACATCATGTACCAATTCCTGCCTTGTGGATACGAAAAGGCGGCCGGCAATATTGGACAATAATAATAAAACAAGAGTGTTGCTGGTTCGATCTGAGCAAATGGGCATACTTGCTTTCTTTTCTTGTTGCTATTATATGTGATAGAGCATGTATTTGTACACATCGTGTACCAATTCCTGCCTTGTGGATACGAAAAGGCGGCCGGCAATATTGGATAATAATAATAAAACAACAGTGTTGCTGGTTCGATCTGAGCAAATGGGCATACTTGCTTTCTTTTCTTGTTGCTATTATATGTGATAGAGCATGTATTTGTACACATCATGTACCAATTCCTGCCTTGGATACGAAAAGGCGGCCGGCAATATTGGATAATAATAAAACAACAGTGTTGCTGGTTCGATCTGAGCAAATGGGCATACTTGCTTTCTTTTCTTGTTGCTATTATATGTGATAGATTATGTATTTGTACACATCATGTACCAATTCCTGCCTTGGATACGAAAAGGCGGCCGGCAATATTGGATAATAATAATAAAACAACAGTGTTGCTGGTTCGATCTGAGCAAATGGGCATACTTGCTTTCTTTTATTGTTGCTATTATATGTGATAGAGCATGTATTTGTACACATCATGTACCCATGCCTGCCTTGTGCATACGAAAAGGCGGCCGGCAATATTGGATAATAATAATAAAACAACAGTGTTGCTGGTTCGATCTGAGCAAATGGGCATACTTGCTTTCTTTTCTTGTTGCTATTATATGTGATAGAACATGTATTTGTACACATCATGTACCAATTCCTGCCTTGTGGATACGAAAAGGCGGCCGGCAATATTGGATAATAATAATAAAACAACAGTGTTGCTGGTTCGATCTGAGCAAATGGGCATACTTGCTTTCTTTTCTTGTTGCTATTATATGTGATAGAGCATGTATTTGTACACATCATGTACCAATTCCTGCCTTGGATACGAAAAGGCGGCCGGCAATATTTGATAATAATAATAAAACAACAGTGTTGCTGGTTCGATCTGAGCAAATGGGCATACTTGCTTTCTTTTCTTGTTGCTATTATATGTGATAGAGCATGTATTTGTACACATCATGTACCAATTCCTGCCTTGGATACGAAAAGGCGGCCGGCAATATTGGATAATAATAATAAAACAACAGTGTTGCTGGTTCGATCTGAGCAAATGGGCATACTTGCTTTCTTTTCTTGTTGCTATTATATGTGATAGAGCATGCATTTGTACACATCATGTACCAATTCCTGCCTTGGATACGAAAAGGCGGCCGGCAATATTGGATAATAATAATAAAACAACAGTGTTGCTGGTTCGATCTGAGCAAATGGGCATACTTGCTTTCTTTTCTTGTTGCTATTATATGTGATAGAGCATGTATTTGTACACATCATGTACAAATTCCTGCCTTGGATACGAAAAGGCGGCCGGCAATATTGGATAATATTAATAAAACAACAGTGTTGCTGGTTCGATCTGAGCAAATGGGCATACTTGCTTTCTTTTCTTGTTGCTATTATATGTGATAGAGCATGTATTTGTACACATCATGTACCAATTCCTGCCTTGTGGATACGAAAAGGTGGCCGGCAATATTGGATAATAATAATAAAACAACAGTGTTGCTGGTTCGATCTGAGCAAATGGGCATACTTGCTTTCTTTTCTTGTTGCTATTATATGTGATAGAGCTTGTATTTGTACACATCATGTAGCAATTCCTGCCTTGTGGATACGAAAAGGCGGCCGTCAATATGGGATAATAATAATAAAACAACAGTGTTGCTGGTTCGATCTGAGCAAATGGGCATACTTGCTTTCTTTTCTTGTTGCTATTATATGTGATAGAGCATGTATTTGTACACATCATGTACCAATTCCTGCCTTGTGGATACGAAAAGGCGGCCGGCAATATTGGATAATAATAATAAAACAACAGTGTTGCTGGTTCGATCTGAGCAAATGGGCATACTTGCTTTCTTTTCTTGTTGCTATTATATGTGATAGAGCATGTATTTGTACACATCATGTACCAATTCCTGCCTTGGATACGAGAAGGCGGCCGGCAATATTGGATAATATTAATAAAACAACAGTGTTGCTGGTTCGATCTGAGCAAATGGGCATACTTGCTTTCTTTTCTTGTTGCTATTATATGTGATAGAGCATGTATTTGTACACATCATGTACCAATTCCTGCCTTGTGTATACGAAAAGGCGGCCGGCAATATTGGATAATAATAATAAAACAACAGTGTTGCTGGTTCGATCTGAGCAAATGGGCATACTTGCTTTCTTTTCTTGTTGCTATTATATGTGATAGAGCATGTATTTGTACACATCATGTACCAATTCCTGCCTTGGATACGAAAAGGCGGCCGGCAATATTGGATAATAATAATAAAACAACAGTGTTGCTGGTTCGATCTGAGCAAATGGGCATACTTGCTTTCTTTTCTTGTTGCTATTATATGTGATAGAGCATGTATTTGTACACATCATGTACCAATTCCTGCCTTGTGGTTACGAAAAGGCGGCCGGCAATATTGGATAATAATAATAAAACAACAGTGTTGCTGGTTCGATCTGAGCAAATGGGCATACATGCTTTCTTTTCTTGTTGCTATTATATGTGATAGAGCATGTATTTGTACACATCATGTACCAATTCCTCCTTAGATACGAAAAGGCGGCCGGCAATATTGGATAATAATAATAAAACAACAGTGTTGCTGGTTCGATCTGAGCAAATGGGCATACTTGCTTTCTTTTCTTGTTGCTATTATATGTGATAGAGCATGTATTTGTACACATCATGTACCAATTCCTGCCTTGTGGATACGAAAAGGCGGCCGCAATATTGGATAATAATAATAAAACAACAGTGTTGCTGGTTCGATCTGAGCAAATGGGCATACTTGCTTTCTTTTCTTGTTGCTATTATATGTGATAGAGCATGTATTTGTACACATCATGTACCAATTCCTGCCTTGTGGATACGAAAAGGCGGCCGGCAATATTGGATAATAATAATAAAACAACAGTGTTGCTGGTTCGATCTGAGCAAATGGGCATACTTGCTTTCTTTTCTTGTTGCTATTATATGTGATAGAGCATGTATTTGTACACATCATGTACCAATTCCTGCCTTGGATACGAAAAGGCGGCCGGCAATATTGGATAATAATAATAAAACAACAGTGTTGCTGGTTCCATCTGAGCAAATGGGCATACTTGCTTTCTTTTCTTGTTGCTATTATATGTGATAGAGCATGTATTTGTACACATCGTGTACCAATTCCTGCCTTGTGGATACGAAAAGGCGGCCGGCAATATTGGATAATAATAATAAAACAACAGTGTTGCTGGTTCGATCTGAGCAAATGGGCATACTTGCTTTCTTTTCTTGTTGCTATTATATGTGATAGAGCATGTATTTGTACACATCATGTACCAATTCCTGCCTTGGATACGAAAAGGCGGCCGGCAATATTGGATAATAATAATAAAACAACAGTGTTGCTGGTTCGATCTGAGCAAATGGGCATACTTGCTTTCTTTTCTTGTTGCTATTATATGTGATAGAGCATGTATTTTTACACATCATGTACCAATTCCTGCCTTGCATACGAAAAGGCGGCCGGCAATATTGGATAATAATAATAAAACAACAGTGTTGCTGGTTCCATCTGAGCAAATGGGCACACTTGCTTTCTTTTCTTGTTGCTATTATATGTGATAGAGCATGTATTTGTACACATCGTGTACCAATTCCTGCCTTGTGGATACGAAAAGGCGGCCGGCAATATTGGATAATAATAATAAAACAACAGTGTTGCTGGTTCGATCTGAGCAAATGGGCATACTTGCTTTCTTTTCTTGTTGCTATTATATGTGATAGAGCATGTATTTGTACACATCATGTACCAATTCCTGCCTTGGATACGAAAAGGCGGCCGGCAATATTGGATAATAATAATAAAACAACAGTGTTGCTGGTTCGATCTGAGCAAATGGGCATACTTGCTTTCTTTTCTTGTTGCTATTATATGTGATAGAGCATGTATTTGTACACATCATGTACCAATTCCTGCCTTGCATACGAAAAGGCGGCCGGCAATATTGGATAATAATAATAAAACAACAGTGTTGCTGGTTCGATCTGAGCAAATGGGCATACTTGCTTTCTTTTATTGTTGCTATTATATGTGATAGAGCATGTATTTGTACACATCATGTACCAATGCCTGCCTTGTGCATACGAAAAGGCGGCCGGCAATATTGGATAATAATAATAAAACAACAGTGTTGCTGGTTCGATCTGAGCAAATGGGCATACTTGCTTTCTTTTCTTGTTGCTATTATATGTGATAGATCATGTATTTGTACACATCATGTACCAATTCCTGCCTTGTGGATACGAAAAGGCGGCCGGCAATATTGGATAATAATAATAAAACAACAGTGTTGCTGGTTCGATCTCAGCAAATGGGCATACATGCTTTCTTTTCTTGTTGCTAATATATGTGATAGAGCATGTATTTGTACACATCATGTACCAATTCCTGCCTTGTGGATACGAAAAGGCGGCCGGCAATATTGGATAATAATAATAAAACAACAGTGTTGCTGGTTCGATCTGAGCAAATGGGCATACTTGCTTTCTTTTCTTGTTGCTATTATATGTGATAGAGCATGTATTTGTACACATCATGTACCAATTCCTGCCTTGTGTATACGAAAAGGCGGCCGGCAATATTGGATAATAATAATAAAACAACAGTGTTGCTGGTTCGATCTGAGCAAATGGGCATACTTGCTTTCTTTTCTTGTTGCTATTATATGTGATAGAGCATGTATTTGTACACATCATGTACCAATTCCTGCCTTGTGGATACGAAAAGGCGGCCGGCAATATTGGATAATAATAATAAAACAACAGTGTTGCTGGTTCGATCTGAGCAAATGGGCATACATGCTTTCTTTTCTTGTTGCTATTATATGTGATAGAGCATGTATTTGTACACATCATGTACCAATTCCTGCCTTGGATACGAAAAGGCGGCCGGCAATATTGGATAATAATAATAAAACAACAGTGTTGCTGGTTCGATCTGAGCAAATGGGCATACTTGCTTTCTTTTCTTGTTGCTATTATATGTGATAGAGCATGTATTTGTACACATCGTGTACCAATTCCTGCCTTGTGGATACGAAAAGGCGGCCGGCAATATTGGATAATAATAATAAAACAACAGTGTTGCTGGTTCGATCTGAGCAAATGGGCATACTTGCTTTCTTTTCTTGTTGCTATTATATGTGATAGAGCATGTATTTGTACACATCATGTACCAATTCCTGCCTTGGATACGAAAAGGCGGCCGGCAATATTGGATAATAATAATAAAACAACAGTGTTGCTGGTTCGATCTGAGCAAATGGGCATACTTGCTTTCTTTTCTTGTTGCTATTATATGTGATAGAGCATGTATTTGTACACATCATGTACCAATTCCTGCCTTGGATACGAAAAGGCGGCCGGCAATATTGGATAATAATAAAACAACAGTGTTGCTGGTTCGATCTGAGCAAATGGGCATACTTGCTTTCTTTTATTGTTGCTATTATATGTGATAGAGCATGTATTTGTACACATCATGTACCAATGCCTGCCTTGTGCATACGAAAAGGCGGCCGGCAATATTGGATAATAATAATAAAACAACAGTGTTGCTGGTTCGATCTGAGCAAATGGGCATACTTGCTTTCTTTTCTTGTTGCTATTATATGTGATAGAGCATGTATTTGTACACATCATGTACCAATTCCTGCCTTGTGGATACGAAAAGGCGGCCGGCAATATTGGATAATAATAATAAAACAACAGTGTTGCTGGTTCGATCTCAGCAAACGGGCATACATGCTTTCTTTTCTTGTTGCTAATATATGTGATAGAGCATGTATTTGTACACATCATGTATCAATTCCTGCCTTGTGGATACGAAAAGGCGGCCGGCAATATTGGACAATAATAATAAAACAAGAGTGTTGCTGGTTCGATCTGAGCAAATGGGCATACTTGCTTTCTTTTCTTGTTGCTATTATATGTGATAGAGCATGTATTTGTACACATCATGTACCAATTCCTGCCTTGTGTATACGAAAAGGCGGCCGGAAATATTGGATAATAATAATAAAACAACAGTGTTGCTGGTTCGATCTGAGCAAATGGGCATACTCGCTTTCTTTTCTTGTTGCTATTATATGTGATAGAGCATGTATTTGTACACATCATGTACCAATTCCTGCCTTGTAAATACGAAAAGGCGGCCGGCAATATTGGATAATAATAAAAAAACGACAGTTTTGCTGGTTTGATCTGAGCAAATGGGCATACTTGCTTTCTTTTCTTGTTGCTATTATATGTGATAGAGCATGTATTTGTACACATCATGTACCAATTCCTGCCTCTGATACGAAAAGGCGGCCGGCAATACTGGATAATAATAATAAAACAACAGTGTTGCTGGTTCGATCTGAGCAAATGGGCATACTTGCTTTCTTTTCTTGTTGCTATTAGATGTGATAGAGCATGTATTTGTACACATCATGTACCAATTCCTGCCTTGGATACGAAAAGGCGGCCGGCAATATTGGATAATATTAATAAAACAACAGTGTTGCTGGTTCGATATGAGCAAATGGGCATACTTGCTTTCTTTTCTTGTTGCTATTATATGTGATAGAGCATGTACTTGTACACATCATGTACCAATTCCTGCCTTGTGGATACGAAAAGGCGGCCGGCAATATTGGATAATAATAATAAAACAACAGTGTTGCTGGTTCGGTCTGAGCAAATGGGCATACATGCTTTCTTTTCTTGTTGCTATTATATGTGATAGAGCATGTATTTGTACACATCATGTACCAATTCCTCCTTGGATACGAAAAGGCGGCCGGCAATATTGGATAATAATAATAAAAAAACAGTGTTGCTGGTTCGATCTGAGCAAATGGGCATACTTGCTTTCTTTTCTTGTTGCTATTATATGTGATAGAGCATGTATTTGTACACATCATGTACCAATTCCTGCCTTGTGGATACGAAAAGGCGGCCGCAATATTGGATAATAATAATAAAACAACAGTGTTGCTGGTTCGATCTGAGCAAATGGGCATACTTGCTTTCTTTTCTTGTTGCTATTATATGTGATAGAGCATGTATTTGTACACATCATGTACCAATTCCTGCCTTGTGGATACGAAAAGGCGGCCGGCAATATTGGATAATAATAATAAAACAACAGTGTTGCTGGTTCGATCTGAGCAAATGGGCATACTTGCTTTCTTTTCTTGTTGCTATTTTATGTGATAGAGCATGTATTTGTACACATCATGTACCATTTCCTGCCTTGGATACGAAAAGGCGGCCGGCAATATTGGATAATAATAATAAAACAACAGTGTTGCTGGTTCGATCTGAGCTAATGGGCATACTTGCTTTCTTTTCTTGTTGCTATTATATGTGATAGAGCATGTATTTGTACACATCGTGTACCAATTCCTGCCTTGTGGATACGAAAAGGCGGCCGGCAATTTTGGATAATAATAATAAAACAACAGTGTTGCTGGTTCGATCTGAGCAAATGGGCATACTTGCTTTCTTTTCTTGTTGCTATATATGTGATAGAGCATGTATTTGTACACATCATGTACCAATTCCTGCCTTGGATACGAAAAGGCGGCCGGCAATATTGGATAATAATAATAAAACAACAGTGTTGCTGGTTCGATCTGAGCAAATGGGCATACTTGCTTTCTTTTCTTGTTGCTATTATATGTGATTGAGCATGTATTTGTACACATCATGTACCAATTCCTGCCTTGGATACGAAAAGGCGGCCGGCAATATTGGATAATAATAATAAAACAACAGTGTTGCTGGTTCGATCTGAGCAAATGGGCATACTTGCTTTCTTTTATTGTTGCTATTTTATGTGATAGAGCATGTATTTGTACACGTCATGTACCAATGCCTGCCTTATACGAAAAGGCGGCCGGCAATGTTGGATAATAATAATAAAACAACAGTGTTGCTGGTTCGATCTGAGCAAATGGGCATACTTGCTTTCTTTTCTTGTTGCTATTATATGTGATAGAGCATGTATTTGTACACATCATGTACCAATTCCTGCCTTGTGGATACGAAAAGGCGGCCGGCAATATTGGATAATAATAATAAAACAACAGTGTTGCTGGTTCGATCTGAGCAAAATGGGCATACTTGCTTTCTTTTCTTGTTGCTATTATATGTGATAGAGCATGTATTTGTACACATCATGTACAATTCCTGCCTTGTGGATACGAAAAGGCGGCCGGCAATATTGGATAATAATAATAAAACAACAGTGTTGCTGGTTCGATCTGAGCAAATGGGCATACTTGCTTTCTTTTCTTGTTGCTATTATATGTGATAGAGCATGTATTTGTACACATCATGTACCAATTCCTGCCTTGTGGATACGAAAAGGCGGCCGGCAATATTGGATAATAATAATAAAACAACAGTGTTGCTGGTTCGATCTGAGCAAATGGGCATACTTGCTTTCTTTTCTTGTTGCTATTATATGTGATAGAGCATGTATTTGTACACATCATGTACCAATTCCTGCCTTGTGGATACGAAAAGGCGGCCGGCAATATTGGATAATAATAATAAAACAACAGTGTTGCTGGTTCGATCTGAGCAAATGGGCATACTTGCTTTCTTTTCTTGTTGCTATTATATGTGATAGAGCATGTATTTGTACACATCATGTACCAATTCCTGCCTTGTGGATACGAAAAGGCGGCCGGCAATATTGGATAATAATAATAAAACAACAGTGTTGCTGGTTCGATCTGAGCAAATGGGCATACTTGCTTTCTTTTCTTGTTGCTAATATATGTGATAGAGCATGTATTTGTACACATCGATGTACCAATTCCTGCCTTGTGGATACGAAAAGGCGGCCGGCAATATTGGATAATAATAATAAAACAACAGTGTTGCTGGTTCGATCTGAGCAAATGGGCATACTTGCTTTCTTTTCTTGTTGCTATTATATGTGATAGAGCATGTATTTGTACACATCATGTACCAATTCCTGCCTTGGATACGAAAAGGCGGCCGGCAATATTGGATAATAATAATAAAACAACAGTGTTGCTGGTTCGATCTGAGCAAATGGCATACTTGCTTTCTTTTCTTGTAGCTATTATATGTGATAGAGCATGTATTTGTACACATCATGTACCAATTCCTGCCTTGTGGATACGAAAAGGCGGCCGGCAATATTGGATAATAATAATAAAACAACAGTGTTGCTGGTTCGATCTGAGCAAATGGGCATACTTGCTTTCTTTTATTGTTGCTATTATATGTGATAGAGCATGTATTTGTACACATCATGTACCCATGCCTGCCTTGTGCATACGAAAATGCGGCCGGCAATATTGGATAATAATAATAAAACAACAGTGTTGCTGGTTCGATCTGAGCAAATGGGCATACTTGCTTTCTTTTCTTGTTGCTATTATATGTGATAGAGCATGTATTTGTACACATCATGTACCAATTCCTGCCTTGTGGATACGAAAAGGCGGCCGGCAATATTGGATAATAATAATAAAACAACAGTGTTGCTGGTTCGATCTGAGCAAATGGGCATACATGCTTCTTTTCTTGTTGCTATTATATGTGATAGAGCATGTATTTGTACACATCATGTACCAATTCCTCCTTGGATACGAAAAGGCGGCCGGCAATATTGGATAATAATAATAAAAAAACAGTGTTGCTGGTTCGATCTGAGCAAATGGGCTTACTTGCTTTCTTTTCTTGTTGCTATTATATGTGATAGAGCATGTATTTGTACACATCATGTACCAATTCCTGCCTTGTGGATACGAAAAGGCGGCCGCAATATTGGATAATAATAATAAAACAACAGTGTTGCTGGTTCGATCTGAGCAAATGGGCATACTTGCTTTCTTTTCTTGTTGCTATTATATGTGATAGAGCATGTATTTGTACACATCATGTACCAATTCCTGCCTTGTGGATACGAAAAGGCGGCCGGCAATATTGGATAATAATAATAAAACAACAGTGTTGCTGGTTCGATCTGAGCAAATGGGCATACTTGCTTTCTTTTCTTGTTGCTATTATATGTGATAGAGCATGTATTTGTACACATCATGTACCAATTCCTGCCTTGGATACGAAAAGGCGGCCGGCAATATTGGATAATAATAATAAAACAACA
Source organism: Amblyomma americanum (assembly GCF_052857255.1). NCBI lineage: Eukaryota > Metazoa > Arthropoda > Arachnida > Ixodida > Ixodidae > Amblyomma > Amblyomma americanum. Next base: position 41,802,204 of record NC_135499.1, on the reverse strand, counting down.
GTGTTGCTGGTTCGATCTGAGCAAATGGGCATACTTGCTTTCTTTTCTTGTTGCTATTATATGTGATAGAGCATGTATTTGTACACATCGTGTACCAATTCCTGCCTTGTGGATACGAAAAGGCGGCCGGCAATATTGGATAATAATAATAAAACAACAGTGTTGCTGGTTCGATCTGAGCAAATGGGCATACTTGCTTTCTTTTCTTGTTGCTATATATGTGATAGAGCATGTATTTGTACACATCATGTACCAATTCCTGCCTTGGATACGAAAAGGCGGCCGGCAATATTGGATAATAATAATAAAACAACAGTGTTGCTGGTTCGATCTGAGCAAATGGGCATACTTGCTTTCTTTTCTTGTTGCTATTATATGTGATAGAGCATGTATTTTTACACATCATGTACCAATTCCTGCCTTGGATACGAAAAGGCGGCCGGCAATATTGGATAATAATAATAAAAGAACAGTGTTGCTGGTTCGATCTGAGCAAATGGGCATACTTGCTTTCTTTTATTGTTGCTATTATATGTGATAGAGCATGTATTTGTACACATCATGTACCAATGCCTGCCTTGTGCATACGAAAAGGCGGCCGGCAATGTTGAATAATATAATAAAACAACAGTGTTGCTGGTTCGATCTGAGCAAATGGGCATACTTGCTTTCTTTTCTTGTTGCTATTATATGTGATAGAGCATGTATTTGTACACATCATGTACCAATTCCTGCCTTGTGGATACGAAAAGGCGGCCGGCAATATTGGATAATATTAATAAAACAGCAGTGTTGCTGGTTCGATCTCAGCAAATGGGCATACATGATTTCTTTTCTTGTTGCTAATATATGTGATAGAGCATGTATTTGTACACATCATGTACCAATTCCTGCCTTGTGGATACGAAAAGGCGGCCGGCAATATTGGATAATATTAATAAAACAGCAGTGTTGCTGGTTCGATCTCAGCAAATGGGCATACATGCTTTCTTTTCTTGTTGCTAATATATGTGATAGAGCATGTATTTGTACACATCATGTACCAATTCCTGCCTTGTGGATACGAAAAGGCGGCCGGCAATATTGGATAATAATAATAAAACAACAGTGTTGCTGGTTCGATCTGAGCGAATGGGCATACTTGCTTTCTTTTCTTGTTGCTATTATATGTGATAGAGCATGTATTTGGACACATCATGTACCAATTCCTGCCTTGTGTATACGAAAAGGCGGCCGGCAATATTGGATAATAATAATAAAACAACAGTGTTGCTGGTTCGATCTGAGCAAATGGGCATACTTGCTTTCTTTTCTTGTTGCTATTATATGTGATAGAGCATGTATTTGTACACATCATGTACCAATTCCTGCCTTGTGGATACGAAAAGGCGGCCGGCAATATTGGATAATAATAATAAAACAACAGTGTTGCTGGTTCGATCTGAGCAAATGGGCATACTTGCTTTCTTTTCTTGTTGCTATTATATGTGATAGAGCATGTATTTGTACACATCGTGTACCAATTCCTGCCTTGTGGATACGAAAAGGCGGCCGGCAATATTGGATAATAATAATAAAACAACAGTGTTGCTGGTTCGATCTGAGCAAATGGGCATACTTGCTTTCTTTTCTTGTTGCTATTATATGTGATAGAGCATGTATTTGTACACATCATGTACCAATTCCTGCCTTGGATACGAAAAGGCGGCCAGCAATATTGGATAATAATAATAAAACAACAGTGTTGCTGGTTCGATCTGAGCAAATGGGCATACTTGCTTTCTTTTCTTGTTGCTATTATATGTGATAGAGCATGTATTTGTACACATCATGTACCAATTCCTGCCTTGGATACGAAAAGGCGGCCGGCAATATTGGATAATAATAATAAAACAACAGTGTTGCTGGTTCGATCTGAGCAAATGGGCATACTTGCTTTCTTTTATTGTTGCTATTATATGTGATAGAGCATGTATTTGTACACATCATGTACCCATGCCTGCCTTGTGCATACGAAAAGGCGGCCGGCAATATTGGATAATAATAATAAAACAACAGTGTTGCTGGTTCGATCTGAGCAAATGGGCATACTTGCTTTCTTTTCTTGTTGCTATTATATGTGATAGAGCATGTATTTGTACACATCATGTACCAATTCCTGCCTTGGATACGAAAAGGCGGCCGGCAATATTGGATAATAATAATAAAACAACAGTGTTGCTGGTTCGATCTGAGCAAATGGGCATACTTGCTTTCTTTTATTGTTGCTATTATATGTGATAGAGCATGTATTTGTACACATCATGTACCCATGCCTGCCTTGTGCATACGAAAAGGCGGCCGGCAATATTGGATAATAATAATAAAACAACAGTGTTGCTGGTTCGATCTGAGCAAATGGGCATACTTGCTTTCTTTTCTTGTTGCTATTATATGTGATAGAGCATGTATTTGTACACATCATGTACCAATTCCTGCCTTGTGGATACGAAAAGGCGGCCGGCAATATTGGATAATAATAATAAAACAACAGTGTTGCTGGTTCGATCTCAGCAAATGGGCATACATGCTTTCTTTTCTTGTTGCTAATATATGTGATAGAGCATGTATTTGTACACATCATGTACCAATTCCTGCCTTGTGGATACGAAAAGGCGGCCGGCAATATTGGAATATAATAATAAAACAAGAGTGTTGCTGGTTCGATCTGAGCAAATGGGCATACTTGCTTTCTTTTCTTGTTGCTATTATATGTGATAGAGCATGTATTTGTACACATCATGTACCAATTCCTGCCTTGTGTATACGAAAAGGCGGCCGGAAATATTGGATAATAATAATAAAACAACAGTGTTGCTGGTTCGATCTGCAAAAAAAACTTAACAGTATGCCCATTTGCTTTCTTTTCTTGTTGCTATTATATGTGATAGAGCATGTATTTGTACACATCATGTACCAATTCCTGCCTTGGATACGAAAAGGCGGCCGGCAATATTGGATAATAATAAAACAACAGTGTTGCTGGTTCGATCTGAGCAAATGGGCATACTTGCTTTCTTTTATTGTTGCTATTATATGTGATAGAGCATGTATTTGTACACATCATGTACCAATGCCTGCCTTGTGCATACGAAAAGGCGGCCGGCAATATTGGATAATAATAATAAAACAACAGTGTTGCTGGTTCGATCTGAGCAAATGGGCATACTTGCTTTCTTTTCTTGTTGCTATTATATGTGATAGAGCATGTATTTGTACACATCATGTACCAATTCCTGCCTTGTGGATACGAAAAGGCGGCCGGCAATATTGGATAATAATAATAAAACAACAGTGTTGCTGGTTCGATCTCAGCAAACGGGCATACATGCTTTCTTTTCTTGTTGCTAATATATGTGATAGAGCATGTATTTGTACACATCATGTATCAATTCCTGCCTTGTGGATACGAAAAGGCGGCCGGCAATATTGGACAATAATAATAAAACAAGAGTGTTGCTGGTTCGATCTGAGCAAATGGGCATACTTGCTTTCTTTTCTTGTTGCTATTATATGTGATAGAGCATGTATTTGTACACATCATGTACCAATTCCTGCCTTGTGTATACGAAAAGGCGGCCGGAAATATTGGATAATAATAATAAAACAACAGTGTTGCTGGTTCGATCTGAGCAAATGGGCATACTCGCTTTCTTTTCTTGTTGCTATTATATGTGATAGAGCATGTATTTGTACACATCATGTACCAATTCCTGCCTTGTAAATACGAAAAGGCGGCCGGCAATATTGGATAATAATAAAAAAACGACAGTTTTGCTGGTTTGATCTGAGCAAATGGGCATACTTGCTTTCTTTTCTTGTTGCTATTATATGTGATAGAGCATGTATTTGTACACATCATGTACCAATTCCTGCCTCTGATACGAAAAGGCGGCCGGCAATACTGGATAATAATAATAAAACAACAGTGTTGCTGGTTCGATCTGAGCAAATGGGCATACTTGCTTTCTTTTCTTGTTGCTATTATATGTGATAGAGCATGTATTTGTACACATCATGTACCAATTCCTGCCTTGGATACGAAAAGGCGGCCGGCAATATTGGATAATAATAATAAAACAACAGTGTTGCTGGTTCGATCTGAGCAAATGGGCATACTTGCTTTCTTTTCTTGTTGCTATTATATGTGATAGAGCATGTATTTGTACACATCATGTACCAATTCCTGCCTTGGATACGAAAAGGCGGCCGGCAATATTGGATAATAATAATAAAACAACAGTGTTGCTGGTTCGATCTGAGCAAATGGGCATACTTGCTTTCTTTTATTGTTGCTATTATATGTGATAGAGCATGTATTTGTACACATCATGTACCCATGCCTGCCTTGTGCATACGAAAAGGCGGCCGGCAATATTGGATAATAATAATAAAACAACAGTGTTGCTGGTTCGATCTGAGCAAATGGGCATACTTGCTTTCTTTTCTTGTTGCTATTATATGTGATAGAGCATGTATTTGTACACATCATGTACCAATTCCTGCCTTGGATACGAAAAGGCGGCCGGCAATATTGGATAATAATAATAAAACAACAGTGTTGCTGGTTCGATCTGAGCAAATGGGCATACTTGCTTTCTTTTATTGTTGCTATTATATGTGATAGAGCATGTATTTGTACACATCATGTACCCATGCCTGCCTTGTGCATACGAAAAGGCGGCCGGCAATATTGGATAATAATAATAAAACAACAGTGTTGCTGGTTCGATCTGAGCAAATGGGCATACTTGCTTTCTTTTCTTGTTGCTATTATATGTGATAGAGCATGTATTTGTACACATCATGTACCAATTCCTGCCTTGTGGATACGAAAAGGCGGCCGGCAATATTGGATAATAATAATAAAACAACAGTGTTGCTGGTTCGATCTCAGCAAATGGGCATACATGCTTTCTTTTCTTGTTGCTAATATATGTGATAGAGCATGTATTTGTACACATCATGTACCAATTCCTGCCTTGTGGATACGAAAAGGCGGCCGGCAATATTGGAATATAATAATAAAACAAGAGTGTTGCTGGTTCGATCTGAGCAAATGGGCATACTTGCTTTCTTTTCTTGTTGCTATTATATGTGATAGAGCATGTATTTGTACACATCATGTACCAATTCCTGCCTTGTGTATACGAAAAGGCGGCCGGAAATATTGGATAATAATAATAAAACAACAGTGTTGCTGGTTCGATCTGAGCAAATGGGCATACTTGCTTTCTTTTATTGTTGCTATTATATGTGATAGAGCATGTATTTGTACACATCATGTACCAATGCCTGCCTTGTGCATACGAAAAGGCGGCCGGCAATATTGGATAATAATAATAAAACAACAGTGTTGCTGGTTCGATCTGAGCAAATGGGCATACTTGCTTTCTTTTCTTGTTGCTATTATATGTGATAGAGCATGTATTTGTACACATCATGTACCAATTCCTGCCTTGTGGATACGAAAAGGCGGCCGGCAATATTGGATAATAATAATAAAACAACAGTGTTGCTGGTTCGATCTCAGCAAACGGGCATACATGCTTTCTTTTCTTGTTGCTAATATATGTGATAGAGCATGTATTTGTACACATCATGTATCAATTCCTGCCTTGTGGATACGAAAAGGCGGCCGGCAATATTGGACAATAATAATAAAACAAGAGTGTTGCTGGTTCGATCTGAGCAAATGGGCATACTTGCTTTCTTTTCTTGTTGCTATTATATGTGATAGAGCATGTATTTGTACACATCATGTACCAATTCCTGCCTTGTGTATACGAAAAGGCGGCCGGAAATATTGGATAATAATAATAAAACAACAGTGTTGCTGGTTCGATCTGAGCAAATGGGCATACTCGCTTTCTTTTCTTGTTGCTATTATATGTGATAGAGCATGTATTTGTACACATCATGTACCAATTCCTGCCTTGTAAATACGAAAAGGCGGCCGGCAATATTGGATAATAATAAAAAAACGACAGTTTTGCTGGTTTGATCTGAGCAAATGGGCATACTTGCTTTCTTTTCTTGTTGCTATTATATGTGATAGAGCATGTATTTGTACACATCATGTACCAATTCCTGCCTCTGATACGAAAAGGCGGCCGGCAATACTGGATAATAATAATAAAACAACAGTGTTGCTGGTTCGATCTGAGCAAATGGGCATACTTGCTTTCTTTTCTTGTTGCTATTATATGTGATAGAGCATGTATTTGTACACATCATGTACCAATTCCTGCCTTGGATACGAAAAGGCGGCCGGCAATATTGGATAATATTAATAAAACAACAGTGTTGCTGGTTCGATATGAGCAAATGGGCATACTTGCTTTCTTTTCTTGTTGCTATTATATGTGATAGAGCATGTACTTGTACACATCATGTACCAATTCCTGCCTTGTGGATACGAAAAGGCGGCCGGCAATATTGGATAATAATAATAAAACAACAGTGTTGCTGGTTCGATCTGAGCAAATGGGCATACATGCTTTCTTTTCTTGTTGCTATTATATGTGATAGAGCATGTATTTGTACACATCATGTACCAATTCCTCCTTGGATACGAAAAGGCGGCCGGCAATATTGGATAATAATAATAAAAAAACAGTGTTGCTGGTTCGATCTGAGCAAATGGGCATACTTGCTTTCTTTTCTTGTTGCTATTATATGTGATAGAGCATGTATTTGTACACATCATGTACCAATTCCTGCCTTGTGGATACGAAAAGGCGGCCGCAATATTGGATAATAATAATAAAACAACAGTGTTGCTGGTTCGATCTGAGCAAATGGGCATACTTGCTTTCTTTTCTTGTTGCTATTATATGTGATAGAGCATGTATTTGTACACATCATGTACCAATTCCTGCCTTGTGGATACGAAAAGGCGGCCGGCAATATTGGATAATAATAATAAAACAACAGTGTTGCTGGTTCGATCTGAGCAAATGGGCATACTTGCTTTCTTTTCTTGTTGCTATTTTATGTGATAGAGCATGTATTTGTACACATCATGTACCATTTCCTGCCTTGGATACGAAAAGGCGGCCGGCAATATTGGATAATAATAATAAAACAACAGTGTTGCTGGTTCGATCTGAGCTAATGGGCATACTTGCTTTCTTTTCTTGTTGCTATTATATGTGATAGAGCATGTATTTGTACACATCGTGTACCAATTCCTGCATTGTGGATACGAAAAGGCGGCCGGCAATTTTGGATAATAATAATAAAACAACAGTGTTGCTGGTTCGATCTGAGCAAATGGGCATACTTGCTTTCTTTTCTTGTTGCTATATATGTGATAGAGCATGTATTTGTACACATCATGTACCAATTCCTGCCTTGGATACGAAAAGGCGGCCGGCAATATTGGATAATAATAATAAAACAACAGTGTTGCTGGTTCGATCTGAGCAAATGGGCATACTTGCTTTCTTTTCTTGTTGCTATTATATGTGATAGAGCATGTATTTGTACACATCATGTACCAATTCCTGCCTTGGATACGAAAACGCGGCCGGCAATATTGGATAATAATAATAAAACAACAGTGTTGCTGGTTCGATCTGAGCAAATGGGCATACTTGCTTTCTTTTATTGTTGCTATTTTATGTGATAGAGCATGTATTTGTACACGTCATGTACCAATGCCTGCCTTGTGCATACGAAAAGGCGGCCGGCAATGTTGGATAATAATAATAAAACAACAGTGTTGCTGGTTCGATCTGAGCAAATGGGCATACTTGCTTTCTTTTCTTGTTGCTATTATATGTGATAGAGCATGTATTTGTACACATCATGTACCAATTCCTGCCTTGTGGATACGAAAAGGCGGCCGGCAATATTGGATAATAATAATAAAACAACAGTGTTGCTGGTTCGATCTCAGCAAATGGGCATACATGCTTTCTTTTCTTGTTGCTAATATATGTGATAGAGCATGTATTTGTACACATCATGTACCAATTCCTGCCTTGTGGATACGAAAAGGCGGCCGGCAATATTGGATAATAATAATAAAACAACAGTGTTGCTGGTTCGATCTGAGCAAATGGGCATACTTGCTTTCTTTTCTTGTTGCTATTATATGTGATAGAGCATGTATTTGGACACATCATGTACCAATTCCTGCCTTGTGTATACGAAAAGGCGGCCGGCAATATTGGATAATAATAATAAAACAACAGTGTTGCTGGTTCGATCTGAGCAAATGGGCATACTTGCTTTCTTTTCTTGTTGCTATTATATGTGATAGAGCATGTATTTGTACACATCATGTACCAATTCCTGCCTTGTGGATACGAAAAGGCGGCCGGCAATATTGGATAATAATAATAAAACAACAGTGTTGCTGGTTCGATCTGAGCAAATGGGCATACTTGCTTTCTTTTCTTGTTGCTATTATATGTGATAGAGCATGTATTTGTACACATCATGTACCAATTCCTGCCTTGGATACGAAAAGGCGGCCGGCAATATTGGATAATAATAATAAAACAACAGTGTTGCTGGTTCGATCTGAGCAAATGGGCATACTTGCTTTCTTTTCTTGTTGCTATTATATGTGATAGAGCATGTATTTGTACACATCGTGTACCAATTCCTGCCTTGTGGATACGAAAAGGCGGCCGGCAATATTGGATAATAATAATAAAACAACAGTGTTGCTGGTTCGATCTGAGCAAATGGGCATACTTGCTTTCTTTTCTTGTTGCTATTATATGTGATAGAGCATGTATTTGTACACATCATGTACCAATTCCTGCCTTGGATACGAAAAGGCGGCCGGCAATATTGGATAATAATAATAAAACAACAGTGTTGCTGGTTCGATCTGAGCAAATGGGCATACTTGCTTTCTTTTCTTGTAGCTATTATATGTGATAGAGCATGTATTTGTACACATCATGTACCAATTCCTGCCTTGGATACGAAAAGGCGGCCGGCAATATTGGATAATAATAATAAAACAACAGTGTTGCTGGTTCGATCTGAGCAAATGGGCATACTTGCTTTCTTTTATTGTTGCTATTATATGTGATAGAGCATGTATTTGTACACATCATGTACCCATGCCTGCCTTGTGCATACGAAAATGCGGCCGGCAATATTGGATAATAATAATAAAACAACAGTGTTGCTGGTTCGATATGAGCAAATGGGCATACTTGCTTTCTTTTCTTGTTGCTATTATATGTGATAGAGCATGTATTTGTACACATCATGTACCAATTCCTGCCTTGTGGATACGAAAAGGCGGCCGGCAATATTGGATAATAATAATAAAACAACAGTGTTGCTGGTTCGATCTGAGCAAATGGGCATACTTGCTTTCTTTTCTTGTTGCTATTATATGTGATAGAGCATGTATTTGTACACATCATGTACCAATTCCTGCCTTGGATACGAAAAGGCGGCCGGCAATATTGGATAATAATAATAAAACAACAGTGTTGCTGGTTTGATCTGAGCAAATGGGCATACTTGCTTTCTTTTATTGTTGCTATTATATGTGATAGAGCATGTATTTGTACACATCATGTACCCATGCCTGCCTTGTGCATACGAAAAGGCGGCCGGCAATATTGGATAATAATAATAAAACAACAGTGTTGCTGGTTCGATCTGAGCAAATGGGCATACTTGCTTTCTTTTCTTGTTGCTATTATATGTGATAGAGCATGTATTTGTACACATCATGTACCAATTCCTGCCTTGGATACGAAAAGGCGGCCGGCAATATTGGATAATAATAATAAAACAACAGTGTTGCTGGTTCGATCTGAGCAAATGGGCATACTTGCTTTCTTTTATTGTTGCTATTATATGTGATAGAGCATGTATTTGTACACATCATGTAGCCATGCCTGCCTTGTGCATACGAAAAGGCGGCCGGCAATATTGGATAATAATAATAAAACAACAGTGTTGCTGGTTCGATCTGAGCAAATGGGCATACTTGCTTTCTTTTCTTGTTGCTATTATATGTGATAGAGCATGTATTTGTACACATCATGTACCAATTCCTGCCTTGTGGATACGAAAAGGCGGCCGGCAATATTGGATAATAATAATAAAACAACAGTGTTGCTGGTTCGATCTCAGCAAATGGGCATACATGCTTTCTTTTCTTGTTGCTAATATATGTGATAGAGCATGTATTTGTACACATCATGTACCAATTCCTGCCTTGTGGATACGAAAAGGCGGCCGGCAATATTGGAATATAATAATAAAACAAGAGTGTTGCTGGTTCGATCTGAGCAAATGGGCATACTTGCTTTCTTTTCTTGTTGCTATTATATGTGATAGAGCATGTATTTGTACACATCATGTACCAATTCCTGCCTTGTGTATACGAAAAGGCGGCCGGAAATATTGGATAATAATAATAAAACAACAGTGTTGCTGGTTCGATCTGCAAAAAAAACTTAACAGTATGCCCATTTGCTTTCTTTTCTTGTTGCTATTATATGTGATAGAGCATGTATTTGTACACATCATGTACCAATTCCTGCCTTGGATACGAAAAGGCGGCCGGCAATATTGGATAATAATAAAACAACAGTGTTGCTGGTTCGATCTGAGCAAATGGGCATACTTGCTTTCTTTTATTGTTGCTATTATATGTGATAGAGCATGTATTTGTACACATCATGTACCAATGCCTGCCTTGTGCATACGAAAAGGCGGCCGGCAATATAGGATAATAATAATAAAACAACAGTGTTGCTGGTTCGATCTGAGCAAATGGGCATACTTGCTTTCTTTTCTTGTTGCTATTATATGTGATAGAGCATGTATTTGTACACATCATGTACCAATTCCTGCCTTGTGGATACGAAAAGGCGGCCGGCAATATTGGATAATAATAATAAAACAACAGTGTTGCTGGTTCGATCTCAGCAAACGGGCATACATGCTTTCTTTTCTTGTTGCTAATATATGTGATAGAGCATGTATTTGTACACATCATGTATCAATTCCTGCCTTGTGGATACGAAAAGGCGGCCGGCAATATTGGACAATAATAATAAAACAAGAGTGTTGCTGGTTCGATCTGAGCAAATGGGCATACTTGCTTTCTTTTCTTGTTGCTATTATATGTGATAGAGCATGTATTTGTACACATCATGTACCAATTCCTGCCTTGTGTATACGAAAAGGCGGCCGGAAATATTGGATAATAATAATAAAACAACAGTGTTGCTGGTTCGATCTGAGCAAATGGGCATACTCGCTTTCTTTTCTTGTTGCTATTATATGTGATAGAGCATGTATTTGTACACATCATGTACCAATTCCTGCCTTGTAAATACGAAAAGGCGGCCGGCAATATTGGATAATAATAAAAAAACGACAGTTTTGCTGGTTTGATCTGAGCAAATGGGCATACTTGCTTTCTTTTCTTGTTGCTATTATATGTGATAGAGCATGTATTTGTACACATCATGTACCAATTCCTGCCTCTGATACGAAAAGGCGGCCGGCAATACTGGATAATAATAATAAAACAACAGTGTTGCTGGTTCGATCTGAGCAAATGGGCATACTTGCTTTCTTTTCTTGTTGCTATTATATGTGATAGAGCATGTATTTGTACACATCATGTACCAATGCCTGCCTTGTGCATACGAAAAGGCGGCCGGCAATGTTGAATATTATAATAAAACAACAGTGTTGCTGGTTCGATCTGAGCAAATGGGCATACTTGCTTTCTTTTCTTGTTGCTATTATATGTGATAGAGCATGTATTTGTACACATCATGTACCAATTCCTGCCTTGTGGATACGAAAAGGCGGCCGGCAATATTGGATAATATTAATAAAACAGCAGTGTTGCTGGTTCGATCTCAGCAAATGGGCATACATGATTTCTTTTCTTGTTGCTAATATATGTGATAGAGCATGTATTTGTACACATCATGTACCAATTCCTGCCTTGTGGATACGAAAAGGCGGCCGGCAATATTGGATAATATTAATAAAACAGCAGTGTTGCTGGTTCGATCTCAGCAAATGGGCATACATGCTTTCTTTTCTTGTTGCTAATATATGTGATAGAGCATGTATTTGTACACATCATGTACCAATTCCTGCCTTGTGGATACGAAAAGGCGGCCGGCAATATTGGATAATAATAATAAAACAACAGTGTTGCTGGTTCGATCTGAGCGAATGGGCATACTTGCTTTCTTTTCTTGTTGCTATTATATGTGATAGAGCATGTATTTGGACACATCATGTACCAATTCCTGCCTTGTGTATACGAAAAGGCGGCCGGCAATATTGGATAATAATAATAAAACAACAGTGTTGCTGGTTCGATCTGAGCAAATGGGCATACTTGCTTTCTTTTCTTGTTGCTATTATATGTGATAGAGCATGTATTTGTACACATCATGTACCAATTCCTGCCTTGTGGATACGAAAAGGCGGCCGGCAATATTGGATAATAATAATAAAACAACAGTGTTGCTGGTTCGATCTGAGCAAATGGGCATACTTGCTTTCTTTTCTTGTTGCTATTATATGTGATAGAGCATGTATTTGTACACATCGTGTACCAATTCCTGCCTTGTGGATACGAAAAGGCGGCCGGCAATATTGGATAATAATAATAAAACAACAGTGTTGCTGGTTCGATCTGAGCAAATGGGCATACTTGCTTTCTTTTCTTGTTGCTATTATATGTGATAGAGCATGTATTTGTACACATAATGTACCAATTCCTGCCTTGGATACGAAAAGGCGGCCGGCAATATTGGATAATAATAATAAAACAACAGTGTTGCTGGTTCGATCTGAGCAAATGGGCATACTTGCTTTCTTTTCTTGTTGCTATTATATGTGATAGAGCATGTATTTGTACACATCATGTACCAATTCCTGCCTTGGATACGAAAAGGCGGCCGGCAATATTGGATAATAATAATAAAACAACAGTGTTGCTGGTTCGATCTGAGCAAATGGGCATACTTGCTTTCTTTTATTGTTGCTATTATATGTGATAGAGCATGTATTTGTACACATCATGTACCCATGCCTGCCTTGTGCATACGAAAAGGCGGCCGGCAATATTGGATAATAATAATAAAACAACAGTGTTGCTGGTTCGATCTGAGCAAATGGGCATACTTGCTTTCTTTTCTTGTTGCTATTATATGTGATAGAGCATGTATTTGTACACATCATGTACCAATTCCTGCCTTGGATACGAAAAGGCGGCCGGCAATATTGGATAATAATAATAAAACAACAGTGTTGCTGGTTCGATCTGAGCAAATGGGCATACTTGCTTTCTTTTCTTGTTGCTATTATATGTGATAGAGCATGTATTTGTACACATCATGTACCAATTCCTGCCTTGTGGATACGAAAAGGCGGCCGGCAATATTGGATAATAATAATAAAACAACAGTGTTGCTGGTTCGATCTCAGCAAATGGGCATACATGCTTTCTTTTCTTGTTGCTAATATATGTGATAGAGCATGTATTTGTACACATCATGTACCAATTCCTGCCTTGTGGATACGAAAAGGCGGCCGGCAATATTGGAATATAATAATAAAACAAGAGTGTTGCTGGTTCGATCTGAGCAAATGGGCATACTTGCTTTCTTTTCTTGTTGCTATTATATGTGATAGAGCATGTATTTGTACACATCATGTACCAATTCCTGCCTTGTGTATACGAAAAGGCGGCCGGAAATATTGGATAATAATAATAAAACAACAGTGTTGCTGGTTCGATCTGCAAAAAAAACTTAACAGTATGCCCATTTGCTTTCTTTTCTTGTTGCTATTATATGTGATAGAGCATGTATTTGTACACATCATGTACCAATTCCTGCCTTGGATACGAAAAGGCGGCCGGCAATATTGGATAATAATAAAACAACAGTGTTGCTGGTTCGATCTGAGCAAATGGGCATACTTGCTTTCTTTTATTGTTGCTATTATATGTGATAGAGCATGTATTTGTACACATCATGTACCAATGCCTGCCTTGTGCATACGAAAAGGCGGCCGGCAATATTGGATAATAATAATAAAACAACAGTGTTGCTGGTTCGATCTGAGCAAATGGGCATACTTGCTTTCTTTTCTTGTTGCTATTATATGTGATAGAGCATGTATTTGTACACATCATGTACCAATTCCTGCCTTGTGGATACGAAAAGGCGGCCGGCAATATTGGATAATAATAATAAAACAACAGTGTTGCTGGTTCGATCTCAGCAAACGGGCATACATGCTTTCTTTTCTTGTTGCTAATATATGTGATAGAGCATGTATTTGTACACATCATGTATCAATTCCTGCCTTGTGGATACGAAAAGGCGGCCGGCAATATTGGACAATAATAATAAAACAAGAGTGTTGCTGGTTCGATCTGAGCAAATGGGCATACTTGCTTTCTTTTCTTGTTGCTATTATATGTGATAGAGCATGTATTTGTACACATCATGTACCAATTCCTGCCTTGTGTATACGAAAAGGCGGCCGGAAATATTGGATAATAATAATAAAACAACAGTGTTGCTGGTTCGATCTGAGCAAATGGGCATACTCGCTTTCTTTTCTTGTTGCTATTATATGTGATAGAGCATGTATTTGTACACATCATGTACCAATTCCTGCCTTGTAAATACGAAAAGGCGGCCGGCAATATTGGATAATAATAAAAAAACGACAGTTTTGCTGGTTTGATCTGAGCAAATGGGCATACTTGCTTTCTTTTCTTGTTGCTATTATATGTGATAGAGCATGTATTTGTACACATCATGTACCAATTCCTGCCTCTGATACGAAAAGGCGGCCGGCAATACTGGATAATAATAATAAAACAACAGTGTTGCTGGTTCGATCTGAGCAAATGGGCATACTTGCTTTCTTTTCTTGTTGCTGTTATATGTGATAGAGCATGTATTTGTACACATCATGTACCAATTCCTGCCTTGGATACGAAAAGGCGGCCGGCAATATTGGATAATATTAATAAAACAACAGTGTTGCTGGTTCGATATGAGCAAATGGGCATACTTGCTTTCTTTTCTTGTTGCTATTATATGTGATAGAGCATGTACTTGTACACATCATGTACCAATTCCTGCCTTGTGGATACGAAAAGGCGGCCGGCAATATTGGATAATAATAATAAAACAACAGTGTTGCTGGTTCGATCTGAGCAAATGGGCATACATGCTTTCTTTTCTTGTTGCTATTATATGTGATAGAGCATGTATTTGTACACATCATGTACCAATTCCTCCTTGGATACGAAAAGGCGGCCGGCAATATTGGATAATAATAATAAAAAAACAGTGTTGCTGGTTCGATCTGAGCAAATGGGCATACTTGCTTTCTTTTCTTGTTGCTATTATATGTGATAGAGCATGTATTTGTACACATCATGTACCAATTCCTGCCTTGTGGATACGAAAAGGCGGCCGCAATATTGGATAATAATAATAAAACAACAGTGTTGCTGGTTCGATCTGAGCAAATGGGCATACTTGCTTTCTTTTCTTGTTGCTATTATATGTGATAGAGCATGTATTTGTACACATCATGTACCAATTCCTGCCTTGTGGATACGAAAAGGCGGCCGGCAATATTGGATAATAATAATAAAACAACAGTGTTGCTGGTTCGATCTGAGCAAATGGGCATACTTGCTTTCTTTTCTTGTTGCTATTTTATGTGATAGAGCATGTATTTGTACACATCATGTACCATTTCCTGCCTTGGATACGAAAAGGCGGCCGGCAATATTGGATAATAATAATAAAACAACAGTGTTGCTGGTTCGATCTGAGCTAATGGGCATACTTGCTTTCTTTTCTTGTTGCTATTATATGTGATAGAGCATGTATTTGTACACATCGTGTACCAATTCCTGCCTTGTGGATACGAAAAGGCGGCCGGCAATTTTGGATAATGATAATAAAACAACAGTGTTGCTGGTTCGATCTGAGCAAATGGGCATACTTGCTTTCTTTTCTTGTTGCTATATATGTGATAGAGCATGTATTTGTACACATCATGTACCAATTCCTGCCTTGGATACAAAAAGGCGGCCGGCAATATTGGATAATAATAATAAAACAACAGTGTTGCTGGTTCGATCTGAGCAAATGGGCATACTTGCTTTCTTTTCTTGTTGCTATTATATGTGATAGAGCATGTATTTGTACACATCATGTACCAATTCCTGCCTTGGATACGAAAAGGCGGCCGGCAATATTGGATAATAATAATAAAACAACAGTGTTGCTGGTTCGATCTGAGCAAATGGGCATACTTGCTTTCTTTTATTGTTGCTATTTTATGTGATAGAGCATGTATTTGTACACGTCATGTACCAATGCCTGCCTTGTGCATACGAAAAGGCGGCCGGCAATGTTGGATAATAATAATAAAACAACAGTGTTGCTGGTTCGATCTGAGCAAATGGGCATACTTGCTTTCTTTTCTTGTTGCTATTATATGTGATAGAGCATGTATTTGTACACATCATGTACCAATTCCTGCCTTGTGGATACGAAAAGGCGGCCGGCAATATTGGATAATAATAATAAAACAACAGTGTTGCTGGTTCGATCTCAGCAAATGGGCATACATGCTTTCTTTTCTTGTTGCTAATATATGTGATAGAGCATGTATTTGTACACATCATGTACCAATTCCTGCCTTGTGGATACGAAAAGGCGGCCGGCAATATTGGATAATAATAATAAAACAACAGTGTTGCTGGTTCGATCTGAGCAAATGGGCATACTTGCTTTCTTTTCTTGTTGCTATTATATGTGATAGAGCATGTATTTGGACACATCATGTACCAATTCCTGCCTTGTGTATACGAAAAGGCGGCCGGCAATATTGGATAATAATAATAAAACAACAGTGTTGCTGGTTCGATCTGAGCAAATGTGCATACTTGCTTTCTTTTCTTGTTGCTATTATATGTGATAGAGCATGTATTTGTACACATCATGTACCAATTCCTGCCTTGTGGATACGAAAAGGCGGCCGGCAATATTGGATAATAATAATAAAACAACAGTGTTGCTGGTTCGATCTGAGCAAATGGGCATACTTGCTTTCTTTTCTTGTTGCTATTATATGTGATAGAGCATGTATTTGTACACATCATGTACCAATTCCTGCCTTGGATACGAAAAGGCGGCCGGCAATATTGGATAATAATAATAAAACAACAGTGTTGCTGGTTCGATCTGAGCAAATGGGCATACTTGCTTTCTTTTCTTGTTGCTATTATATGTGATAGAGCATGTATTTGTACACATCGTGTACCAATTCCTGCCTTGTGGATACGAAAAGGCGGCCGGCAATATTGGATAATAATAATAAAACAACAGTGTTGCTGGTTCGATCTGAGCAAATGGGCATACTTGCTTTCTTTTCTTGTTGCTATTATATGTGATAGAGCATGTATTTGTACACATCATGTACCAATTCCTGCCTTGGATACGAAAAGGCGGCCGGCAATATTGGATAATAATAATAAAACAACAGTGTTGCTGGTTCGATCAGAGCAAATGGGCATACTTGCTTTCTTTTCTTGTAGCTATTATATGTGATAGAGCATGTATTTGTACACATCATGTACCAATTCCTGCCTTGGATACGAAAAGGCGGCCGGCAATATTGGATAATAATAATAAAACAACAGTGTTGCTGGTTCGATCTGAGCAAATGGGCATACTTGCTTTCTTTTATTGTTGCTATTATATGTGATAGAGCATGTATTTGTACACATCATGTACCCATGCCTGCCTTGTGCATACGAAAATGCGGCCGGCAATATTGGATAATAATAATAAAACAACAGTGTTGCTGGTTCGATATGAGCAAATGGGCATACTTGCTCTCTTTTCTTGTTGCTATTATATGTGATAGAGCATGTATTTGTACACATCATGTACCAATTCCTGCCTTGTGGATACGAAAAGGCGGCCGGCAATATTGGATAATAATAATAAAACAACAGTGTTGCTGGTTCGATCTGAGCAAATGGGCATACATGCTTTCTTTCTTGTTGCTATTATATGTGATAGAGCATGTATTTGTACACATCATGTACCAATTCCTCCTTGGGGATACGAAAAGGCGGCCGCAATATTGGATAATAATAATAAAACAACAGTGTTGCTGGTTCGATCTGAGCAAATGGGCATACTTGCTTTCTTTTCTTGTTGCTATTATATGTGATAGAGCATGTATTTGTACACATCATGTACCAATTCCTGCCTTGTGGATACGAAAAGGCGGCCGGCAATATTGGATAATAATAATAAAACAACAGTGTTGCTGGTTCGATCTGAGCAAATGGGCATACTTGCTTTCTTTTCTTGTTGCTATTATATGTGATAGAGCATGTATTTGTACACATCATGTACCAATTCCTGCCTTGGATACGAAAAGGCGGCCGGCAATATTGGATAATAATATTAAAACAACAGTGTTGCTGGTTCGATCTGAGCTAATGGGCATACTTGCTTTCTTTTCTTGTTGCTATTATATGTGATAGAGCATGTATTTGTACACATCGTGTACCAATTCCTGCCTTGTGGATACGAAAAGGCGGCCGGCAATATAGGATAATAATAATAAAACAACAGTGTTGCTGGTTCGATCTGAGCAAATGGGCATACTTGCTTTCTTTTCTTGTTGCTATATATGTGATAGAGCATGTATTTGTACACATCATGTACCAATTCCTGCCTTGGATACGAAAAGGCGGCCGGCAATATTGGATAATAATAATAAAACAACAGTGTTGCTGGTTCGATCTGAGCAAATGGGCATACTTGCTTTCTTTTCTTGTTGCTATTATATGTGATAGAGCATGTATTTGTACACATCATGTACCAATTCCTGCCTTGGATACGAAAAGGCGGCCGGCAATATTGGATAATAATAATAAAACAACAGTGTTGCTGGTTCGATCTGAGCAAATGGGCATACTTGCTTTCTTTTATTGTTGCTATTATATGTGATAGAGCATGTATTTGTACACGTCATGTACCAATGCCTGCCTTGTGCATACGAAAAGGCGGCCGGCAATGTTGGATAATAATAATAAAACAACAGTGTTGCTGGTTCGATCTGAGCAAATGGGCATACTTGCTTTCTTTTCTTGTTGCTATTATATGTGATAGAGCATGTATTTGTACACATCATGTACCAATTCCTGCCTTGTGGATACGAAAAGGCGGCCGGCAATATTGGATAATAATAATAAAACAACAGTGTTTCTGGTTCGATCTCAGCAAATGGGCATACATGCTTTCTTTTCTTGTTGCTAATATATGTGATAGAGCATGTATTTGTACACATCATGTACCAATTCCTGCCTTGTGGATACGAAAAGGCGGCCGGCAATATTGGATAATAATAATAAAACAACAGTGTTGCTGGTTCGATCTGAGCAAATGGGCATACTTGCTTTCTTTTCTTGTTGCTATTATATGTGATAGAGCATGTATTTGGACACATCATGTACCAATTCCTGCCTTGTGTATACGAAAAGGCAGCCGGCAATATTGGATAATAATAATAAAACAACAGTGTTGCTGGTTCGATCTGAGCAAATGGGCATACTTGCTTTCTTTTCTTGTTGCTATTATATGTGATAGAGCATGTATTTGTACACATCATGTACCAATTCCTGCCTTGTGGATACGAAAAGGCGGCCGGCAATATTGGATAATAATAATAAAACAACAGTGTTGCTGGTTCGATCTGAGCAAATGGGCATACTTGCTTTCTTTTCTTGTTGCTATTATATGTGATAGAGCATGTATTTGTACACATCATGTACCAATTCCTGCCTTGGATACGAAAAGGCGGCCGGCAATATTGGATAATAATAATAAAACAACAGTGTTGCTGGTTCGATCTGAGCAAATGGGCATACTTGCTTTCTTTTCTTGTTGCTATTATATGTGATAGAGCATGTATTTGTACACATCGTGTACCAATTCCTGCCTTGTGGATACGAAAAGGCGGCCGGCAATATTGGATAATAATAATAAAACAACAGTGTTGCTGGTTCGATCTGAGCAAATGGGCATACTTGCTTTCTTTTCTTGTTGCTATTATATGTGATAGAGCATGTATTTGTACACATCATGTACCAATTCCTGCCTTGGATACGAAAAGGCGGCCGGCTATATTGGATAATAATAATAAAACAACAGTGTTGCTGGTTCGATCTGAGCAAATGGGCATACTTGCTTTCTTTTCTTGTAGCTATTATATGTGATAGAGCATGTATTTGTACACATCATGTACCAATTCCTGCCTTGGATACGAAAAGGCGGCCGGCAATATTGGATAATAATAATAAAACAACAGTGTTGCTGGTTCGATCTGAGCAAATGGGCATACTTGCTTTCTTTTATTGTTGCTATTATATGTGATAGAGCATGTATTTGTACACATCATGTACCCATGCCTGCCCTGTGCATACGAAAATGCGGCCGGCAATATTGGATAATAATAATAAAACAACAGTGTTGCTGGTTCGATATGAGCAAATGGGCATACTTGCTTTCTTTTCTTGTTGCTATTATATGTGATAGAGCATGTATTTGTACACATCATGTACCAATTCCTGCCTTGTGGATACGAAAAGGCGGCCGGCAATATTGGATAATAATAATAAAACAACAGTGTTGCTGGTTCGATCTGATCAAATGGGCATACATGCTTTCTTTTCTTGTTGCTATTATATGTGATAGAGCATGTATTTGTACACATCATGTACCAATTCCTCCTTGGATACGAAAAGGCGGCCGGCAATATTGGATAATAATAATAAAAAAACAGTGTTGCTGGTTCGATCTGAGCAAATGGGCTTACTTGCTTTCTTTTCTTGTTGCTATTATATGTGATAGAGCATGTATTTGTACACATCATGTACCAATTCCTGCCTTGTGGATACGAAAAGGCGGCCGCAATATTGGATAATAATAATAAAACAACAGTGTTGCTGGTTCGATCTGAGCAAATGGGCATACTTGCTTTCTTTTCTTGTTGCTATTATATGTGATAGAGCATGTATTTGTACACATCATGTACCAATTCCTGCCTTGTGGATACGAAAAGGCGGCCGGCAATATTGGATAATAATAATAAAACAACAGTGTTGCTGGTTCGATCTGAGCAAATGGGCATACTTGCTTTCTTTTCTTGTTGCTATTATATGTGATAGAGCATGTATTTGTACACATCATGTACCAATTCCTGCCTTGGATACGAAAAGGCGGCCGGCAATATTGGATAATAATAATAAAACAACAGTGTTGCTGGTTCGATCTGAGCAAATGGGCATACTTGCTTTCTTTTCTTGTTGCTATTATATGTGATAGAGCATGTATTTGTACACATCGTGTACCAATTCCTGCCTTGTGGATACGAAAAGGCGGCCGGCAATATTGGATAATAATAATAAAACAACAGTGTTGCTGGTTCGATCTGAGCAAATGGGCATACTTGCTTTCTTTTCTTGTTGCTATATATGTGATAGAGCATGTATTTGTACACATCATGTACCAATTCCTGCCTTGGATACGAAAAGGCGGCCGGCAATATTGGATAATAATAATAAAACAACAGTGTTGCTGGTTCGATCTGAGCAAATGGGCATACTTGCTTTCTTTTCTTGTTGCTATTATATGTGATAGAGCATGTATTTGTACACATCATGTACCAATTCCTGCCTTGGATACGAAAAGGCGGCCGCAATATTGGATAATAATAATAAAACAACAGTGTTGCTGGTTCGATCTGAGCAAATGGGCATACTTGCTTTCTTTTATTGTTGCTATTATATGTGATAGAGCATGTATTTGTACACATCATGTACCAATGCCTGCCTTGGATACGAAAAGGCGGCCGGCAATATTGGATAATAATAATAAAACAACAGTGTTGCTGGTTCGATCTGAGCAAATGGGCATACTTGCTTTCTTTTCTTGTTGCTATTATATGTGATAGAGCATGTATTTGTACACATCATGTACCAATTCCTGCCTTGGATACGAAAAGGCGGCCGGCAATATTGGATAATAATAATAAAACAGCAGTGTTGCTGGTTCGATCTCAGCAAATGGGCATACATGCTTTCTTTTCTTGTTGCTAATATATGTGATAGAGCATGTATTTGTACACATCATGTGCCAATTCCTGCCTTGTGGATACGAAAAGGCGGCCGGCAATATTGGATAATAATAATAAAACAACAGTGTTGCTGGTTCGATCTGAGCAAATGGGCATACTTGCTTTCTTTTCTTGTTGCTATTATATGTGATAGAGCATGTATTTGTACACATCATGTACCAATTCCTGCCTTGTGGATACGAAAAGGCGGCCGGCAATATTGGATAATAATAATAAAACAACAGTGTTGCTGGTTCGATCTGAGCAAATGGGCATACTTGCTTTCTTTTCTTGTTGCTATTATATGTGATAGAGCATGTATTTGTACACATCATGTACCAATTCCTGCCTTGGATACGAAAAGGCGGCCGGCAATATTGGATAATAATAATAAAACAACAGTGTTGCTGGTTCAATCTGAGCAAATGGGCATACTTGCTTTCTTTTCTTGTTGCTATTATATGTGATAGAGCATGTATTTGTACACATCGTGTACCAATTCCTGCCTTGTGGATACGAAAAGGCGGCCGGCAATATTGGATAATAATAATAAAACAACAGTGTTGCTGGTTCGATCTGAGCAAATGGGCATACTTGCTTTCTTTTCTTGTTGCTATTATATATGATAGAGCATGTATTTGTACACATCATGTACCAATTCCTGCCTTGGATACGAAAAGGCGGCCGGCAATATTGGATAATAATAATAAAACAACAGTGTTGCTGGTTCGATCTGAGCAAATGGGCATACTTGCTTTCTTTTCTTGTTGCTATTATATGTGATAGAGCATGTATTTGTACACATCATGTACCAATTCCTGCCTTGGATACGAAAAGGCGGCCGGCAATATTGGATAATAATAATAAAACAACAGTGTTGCTGGTTCGATCTGAGCAAATGGGCATACTTGCTTTCTTTTATTGTTGCTATTATATGTGATAGAGCATGTATTTGTACACATCATGTACCCATGCCTGCCTTGTGCATACGAAAAGGCGGCCGGCAATATTGGATAATAATAATAAAACAACAGTGTTGCTCGTTCGATCTGAGCAAATGGGCATACTTGCTTTCTTTTCTTGTTGCTATTATATGTGATAGAGCATGTATTTGTACACATCATGTACCAATTCCTGCCTTGGATACGAAAAGGCGGCCGGCAATATTGGATAATAATAATAAAACAACAGTGTTGCTGGTTCGATCTGAGCAAATGGGCATACTTGCTTTCTTTTATTGTTGCTATTATATGTGATAGAGAATGTATTTGTACACATCATGTACCCATGCCTGCCTTGTGCATACGAAAAGGCGGCCGGCAATATTGGATAATAATAATAAAACAACAGTGTTGCTGGTTCGATCTGAGCAAATGGGCATACTTGCTTTCTTTTCTTGTTGCTATTATATGTGATAGAGCATGTATTTGTACACATCATGTACCAATTCCTGCCTTGTGGATACGAAAAGGCGGCCGGCAATATTGGATAGTAATAATAAAACAACAGTGTTGCTGGTTCGATCTCAGCAAATGGGCATACATGCTTTCTTTTCTTGTTGCTAATATATGTGATAGAGCATGTATTTGTACACATCATGTACCAATTCCTGCCTTGTGGATACGAAAAGGCGGCCGGCAATATTGGAATATAATAATAAAACAAGAGTGTTGCTGGTTCGATCTGAGCAAATGGGCATACTTGCTTTCTTTTCTTGTTGCTATTATATGTGATAGAGCATGTATTTGTACACATCATGTACCAATTCCTGCCTTGTGTATACGAAAAGGCGGCCGGAAATATTGGATAATAATAATAAAACAACAGTGTTGCTGGTTCGATCTGCAAAAAAAACTTAACAGTATGCCCATTTGCTTTCTTTTCTTGTTGCTATTATATGTGATAGAGCATGTATTTGTACACATCATGTACCAATTCCTGCGATGGATACGAAAAGGCGGCCGGCAATACTGGATAATAATAATAAAACAACAGTGTTGCTGGTTTGATCTGAGCAAATGGGCATACTTGCTTTCTTTTCTTGTTGCTATTATATGTGATAGAGCATGTATTTGTACACATCATGTACCAATTCCTGCCTTGCATACGAAAAGGCGGCCGGCAATATTGGGTAATAATAATAAAACAACAGTGTTGCTGGTTTGATCTGAGCAAATGGGCATACTTGCTTTCTTTTCTTGTTGCTATTATATATGATAGAGCATGTCTTTGTACACATCATGTACCAATTCCTGCCTTGTGTATACGAAAAGACGGCCGGCAATATTGGATAATAATAATAAAACGACAGTGTTGCTGGTTCGATCTGCAAAGAAAAATTTAACAGTATGCCCATTTGCTTTCTTTTCTTGTTGCTATTATATGTGATAGAGCATGTATTTGTACACATCATGTACCAATTCCTGCCTTGGATACGAAAAGGCGGCCGGCAGTATTGGATAATAATAATAAAACAACAGTGTTGCTGGTTCGATCTGAGCAAATGGGCATACTTGCTTTCTTTTCTTGTTGCTATTATATGTGATAGAGCATGTATTTGTACACATCATGTACCAATTCCTGCCTTGCGGATACGAAAAGGCGGCCGGCAATATTGGATAATAATAATAAAACAACAGTGTTGCTGGTTCGATCTGAGCAAATGGGCATACTTGCTTTCTTTTCTTGTTGCTATTATATGTGATAGAGCATGTATTTGTACACATCATGTACCAATTCCTGTCTTGTGGATACGAAATGGCGGCCGGCAATATTGGATAATAATAATAAAACAACAGTGTTGCTGGTTCGATCTGAGCAAATGGGCATACTTGCTTTCTTTTCTTGTTGCTATTATATGTGATAGAGCATGTATTTGTACACATCATGTACCAATTCCTGCCTTGGATACGAAAAGGCGGCCGGCAATATTGGATAATAATAATAAAACAACAGTGTTGATGGTTCGATCTGAGCAAATGGGCATACTTGCTTTCTTTTCTTGTTGCTATTATATGTGATAGAGCATGTATTTGTACACATCATGTACCAATTCCTGCCTTGTGGATACGAAAAGGCGACCGGCAATATTGGATAATAATAATAAAACAACAGTGTTGCTGGTTCGGTCTGAGCAAATGGGCATACTTGCTTTCTTTTCTTGTTGCTATTATATGTGATAGAGCATGTATTTGTACACATCATGTACCAATTCCTGCCTTGGATACGAAAAGGCGGCCGGCAATATTGGATAATAATAATAAAACAAGAGTGTTGCTGGTTCGATCTGAGCAAATGGGCATACTTGCTTTCTTTTCTTGTTGCTATTATATGTGATAGAGCATGTATTTGTACACAACATG
This sequence comes from Amblyomma americanum, assembly GCF_052857255.1. Taxonomy (NCBI): domain Eukaryota; kingdom Metazoa; phylum Arthropoda; class Arachnida; order Ixodida; family Ixodidae; genus Amblyomma; species Amblyomma americanum. The sequence continues at coordinate 41,776,597 of NC_135499.1, read as the reverse complement.
TACCAATTCCTGCTTTGGATACGAAAAGGCGGCCGGCAATATTGGATAATAATAATAAAACAACAGTGTTGCTGGTTCGATCTGAGCAAATGGGCATACTTGCTTTCTTTTCTTGTTGCTATTATATGTGATAGAGCATGTATTTGTACACATCATGTACCAATTCCTGCCTTGTGTATACGAAAAGGCGGCCGGCAATATTGGATAATAAGAATAAAACAACAGTGTTGCTTGTTCGATCTGAGCAAATGGGCATACTTGCTTTCTTTTCTTGTTGCTATTATATGTGATAGAGCATGTATTTGTGCACATCATGTACCAATTCCTGCCTTGTGGATACGAAAAGGCGGCCGGCAATATTGGATAATAATAATAAAACAACAGTGTTGCTGGTTCGATCTGAGCAAATGGGCATACTTGCTTTCTTTTCTTGTTGCTATTATATGTGATAGAGCATGTATTTGTACACATCATGTACCAATTCCTGCCTTGTGGATACGAAAAGGCGGCCGGCAATATTGGATAATAATATTAAAACAACAGTGTTGCTGGTTCGATCTGAGCAAATGGGCATACTTGCTTTCTTTTCTTGTTGCTATTATATGTGATAGAGCATGTATTTGTACACATCATGTACCAATTCCTGCCTTGTGGATACGAAAAGGCGGCCGGCAATATTGGATAATAATAATAAAACAACAGTGTTGCTGGTTCGATCTGAGCAAATGGGCATACTTGCTTTCTTTTCTTGTTGCTATTATATGTGATAGAGCATGTATTTGTACACATCATATACCAATTCCTGCCTTGTGGATACGAAAAGGCGGCCGGCAATATTGGATAATAATAATAAAACAACAGTGTTGCTGGTTCGATCTGAGCAAATGGGCATACTTGCTTTCTTTTCTTGTTGCTATTATATGTGATAGAGCATGTATTTGTACACATCATGTACCAATTCCTGCCTTGTGGATACGAAAAGGCGGCCGGCAATATTGGATAATAATAATAAAACAACAGTGTTGCTGGTTCGATCTGAGCAAATGGGCATACTTGCTTTCTTTTCTTGTTGCTATTATATGTGATAGAGCATGTATTTGTACACATCATGTACCAATTCCTGCCTTGTGGATACGAAAAGGCGGCCGGCAATATTGGATAATAATAATAAAACAACAGTGTTGCTGGTTCGATCTGAGCAAATGGGCATACTTGCTTTCTTTTCTTGTTGCTATTATATGTGATAGGGCATGTATTTGTACACATCATGTACCAATTCCTGCCTTGTGGATACGAAAAGGCGGCCGGCAATATTGGATAATAATAATAAAACAACAGTGTTGCTGGTTCGATCTGAGCAAATGGGCATACTTGCTTTCTTTTCTTGTTGCTATTATATGTGATAGAGCATGTATTTGTACACATCATGTACCAATTCCTGCCTTGGATACGAAAAGGCGGCCGGCAATATTGGATAATAATAATAAAACAACAGTGTTGCTGGTTCGATCTGAGCAAATGGGCATACTTGCTTTCTTTTATTGTTGCTATTATATGTGATAGAGCATGTATTTGTACACATCATGTACCCATGCCTGCCTTGTGCATACGAAAAGGCGGCCGGCAATATTGGATAATAATAATAAAACAACAGTGTTGCTGGTTCGATCTGAGCAAATGGGCATACTTGCTTTCTTTTCTTGTTGCTATTATATGTGATAGAGCATGTATTTGTACACATCATGTACCAATTCCTGCCTTGGATACGAAAAGGCGGCCGGCAATATTGGATAATAATAATAAAACAACAGTGTTGCTGGTTCGATCTGAGCAAATGGGCATACTTGCTTTCTTTTATTGTTGCTATTATATGTGATAGAGCATGTATTTGTACACATCATGTACCCATGCCTGCCTTGTGCATACGAAAAGGCGGCCGGCAATATTGGATAATAATAATAAAACAACAGTGTTGCTGGTTCGATCTGAGCAAATGGGCATACTTGCTTTCTTTTCTTGTTGCTATTATATGTGATAGAGCATGTATTTGTACACATCATGTACCAATTCCTGCCTTGTGGATACGAAAAGGCGGCCGGCAATATTGGATAATAATAATAAAACAACAGTGTTGCTGGTTCGATCTCAGCAAATGGGCATACATGCTTTCTTTTCTTGTTGCTAATATATGTGATAGAGCATGTATTTGTACACATCATGTACCAATTCCTGCCTTGTGGATACGAAAAGGCGGCCGGCAATATTGGAATATAATAATAAAACAAGAGTGTTGCTGGTTCGATCTGAGCAAATGGGCATACTTGCTTTCTTTTCTTGTTGCTATTATATGTGATAGAGCATGTATTTGTACACATCATGTACCAATTCCTGCCTTGTGTATACGAAAAGGCGGCCGGAAATATTGGATAATAATAATAAAACAACAGTGTTGCTGGTTCGATCTGCAAAAAAAACTTAACAGTATGCCCATTTGCTTTCTTTTCTTGTTGCTATTATATGTGATAGAGCATGTATTTGTACACATCATGTACCAATTCCTGCGATGGATACGAAAAGGCGGCCGGCAATACTGGATAATAATAATAAAACAACAGTGTTGCTGGTTTGATCTGAGCAAATGGGCATACTTGCTTTCTTTTCTTGTTGCTATTATATGTGATAGAGCATGTATTTGTATACATCATGTACCAATTCCTGCCTTGCATACGAAAAGGCGGCCGGCAATATTGGATAATAATAATAAAACAACAGTGTTGCTGGTTTGATCTGAGCAAATGGGCATACTTGCTTTCTTTTCTTGTTGCTATTATATATGATAGAGCATGTCTTTGTACACATCATGTACCAATTCCTGCCTTGTGTATACGAAAAGACGGCCGGCAATATTGGATAATAATAATAAAACGACAGTGTTGCTGGTTCGATCTGCAAAGAAAAATTTAACAGTATGCCCATTTGCTTTCTTTTCTTGTTGCTATTATATGTGATAGAGCATGTATTTGTACACATCATGTACCAATTCCTGCCTTGGATACGAAAAGGCGGCCGGCAGTATTGGATAATAATAATAAAACAACAGTGTTGCTGGTTCGATCTGAGCAAATGGGCATACTTGCTTTCTTTTCTTGTTGCTATTATATGTGATAGAGCATGTATTTGTACACATCATGTACCAATTCCTGCCTTGCGGATACGAAAAGGCGGCCGGCAATATTGGATAATAATAATAAAACAACAGTGTTGCTGGTTCGATCTGAGCAAATGGGCATACTTGCTTTCTTTTCTTGTTGCTATTATATGTGATAGAGCATGTATTTGTACACATCATGTACCAATTCCTGTCTTGTGGATACGAAATGGCGGCCGGCAATATTGGATAATAATAATAAAACAACAGTGTTGCTGGTTCGATCTGAGCAAATGGGCATACTTGCTTTCTTTTCTTGTTGCTATTATATGTGATAGAGCATGTATTTGTACACATCATGTACCAATTCCTGCCTTGGATACGAAAAGGCGGCCGGCAATATTGGATAATAATAATAAAACAACAGTGTTGATGGTTCGATCTGAGCAAATGGGCATACTTGCTTTCTTTTCTTGTTGCTATTATATGTGATAGAGCATGTATTTGTACACATCATGTACCAATTCCTGCCTTGTGGATACGAAAAGGCGACCGGCAATATTGGATAATAATAATAAAACAACAGTGTTGCTGGTTCGGTCTGAGCAAATGGGCATACTTGCTTTCTTTTCTTGTTGCTATTATATGTGATAGAGCATGTATTTGTACACATCATGTACCAATTCCTGCCTTGGATACGAAAAGGCGGCCGGCAATATTGGATAATAATAATAAAACAAGAGTGTTGCTGGTTCGATCTGAGCAAATGGGCATACTTGCTTTCTTTTCTTGTTGCTATTATATGTGATAGAGCATGTATTTGTACACAACATGTACCAATTCCTGCTTTGGATACGAAAAGGCGGCCGGCAATATTGGATAATAATAATAAAACAACAGTGTTGCTGGTTCGATCTGAGCAAATGGGCATACTTGCTTTCTTTTCTTGTTGCTATTATATGTGATAGAGCATGTATTTGTACACATCATGTACCAATTCCTGCCTTGTGTATACGAAAAGGCGGCCGGCAATATTGGATAATAAGAATAAAACAACAGTGTTGCTTGTTCGATCTGAGCAAATGGGCATACTTGCTTTCTTTTCTTGTTGCTATTATATGTGATAGAGCATGTATTTGTGCACATCATGTACCAATTCCTGCCTTGTGGATACGAAAAGGCGGCCGGCAATATTGGATAATAATAATAAAACAACAGTGTTGCTGGTTCGATCTGAGCAAATGGGCATACTTGCTTTCTTTTCTTGTTGCTATTATATGTGATAGAGCATGTATTTGTACACATCATGTACCAATTCCTGCCTTGTGGATACGAAAAGGCGGCCGGCAATATTGGATAATAATAATAAAACAACAGTGTTGCTGGTTCGATCTGAGCAAATGGGCATACTTGCTTTCTTTTCTTGTTGCTATTATATGTGATAGAGCATGTATTTGTACACATCATGTACCAATTCCTGCCTTGTGGATACGAAAAGGCGGCCGGCAATATTGGATAATAATAATAAAACAACAGTGTTGCTGGTTCGATCTGAGCAAATGGGCATACTTGCTTTCTTTTCTTGTTGCTATTATATGTGATAGAGCATGTATTTGTACACATCATATACCAATTCCTGCCTTGTGGATACGAAAAGGCGGCCGGCAATATTGGATAATAATAATAAAACAACAGTGTTGCTGGTTCGATCTGAGCAAATGGGCATACTTGCTTTCTTTTCTTGTTGCTATTATATGTGATAGAGCATGTATTTGTACACATCATGTACCAATTCCTGCCTTGTGGATACGAAAAGGCGGCCGGCAATATTGGATAATAATAATAAAACAACAGTGTTGCTGGTTCGATCTGAGCAAATGGGCATACTTGCTTTCTTTTCTTGTTGCTATTATATGTGATAGAGCATGTATTTGTACACATCATGTACCAATTCCTGCCTTGTGGATACGAAAAGGCGGCCGGCAATATTGGATAATAATAATAAAACAACAGTGTTGCTGGTTCGATCTGAGCAAATGGGCATACTTGCTTTCTTTTCTTGTTGCTATTATATGTGATAGAGCATGTATTTGTACACATCATGTACCAATTCCTGCCTTGTGGATACGAAAAGGCGGCCGGCAATATTGGATAATAATAATAAAACAACAGTGTTGCTGGTTCGATCTGAGCAAATGGGCATACTTGCTTTCTTTTCTTGTTGCTATTATATGTGATAGAGCATGTATTTGTACACATCATGTACCAATTCCTGCCTTGTGGATACGAAAAGGCGGCCGGCAATATTGGATAATAATAGTAAAACGACAGTGTTGCTGGTTCGATCTGCAAAGAAAAACTTAACAGTATACCCATTTGCTTTCTTTAATTGTTGCTATTATATATGATAGAGCATGTATTTGTACACATCATGTACCAATTCCTGCCTTGGATACGAAAAGGCGGCCGGCAATACTGGATAATAATAATAAAACAACAGTGTTGCTGGTTCGATCTGAGCAAATGGCATACTTGCTTTCTTTTCTTGTTGCTATTATATGTGATAGGTCATGTAGTTGTACACATCATGTACCAATTCCTGCCTTGCATACGAAAAGGCGGCCGGCAATATTGGATAATAATAATAAAACAACAGTGTTGCTGGTTCGATCTGAGCAAATGGGCATACTTGCTTTCTTTTCTTGTTGCTATTATATATGATAGAGCATGTATTTGTACACATCATGTACCAATTCCTGCCTTGTGTATACGAAAAGACGGCCGGCAATATTGGATAATAATAATAAAACGACAGTGTTGCTGGTTCGATCTGCAAAGAAAAACTTAACAGTATGCCCATTTGCTTTCTTTTCTTGTTGCTATTATATGTGATAGAGCATGTATTTGTACACATCATGTACCAATTCCTGCCTTGGATACGAAAAGGCGGCCGGCAATATTGGATAATAATAATAAAACAACAGTGTTGCTGGTTCGATCTGAGCAAATGGGCATACTTGCTTTCTTTTCTTGTTGCTATTATATGTGATAGAGCATGTATTTGTACACATCATGTACCAATTCCTGCCTTGCGGATACGAAAAGGCGGCCGGCAATATTGGATAATAATAATAAACCAACAGTGTGGCTGGTTCGATCTGAGCAAATGGGCATACTTGCTTTCTTTTCTTGTTGCTATTATATGTGATAGAGCATGTATTTGTACACATCATGTACCAATTCCTGCCTTGGATTCGAAAAGGCGGCCGGCAATATTGGATAATATTGGACATACTTGCTTTCTTTTCTTGTTGCTATTATATGTGATAGAGCAAGTATTTGTACACATCATGTACCAATTCCTGCCTTGGATACGAAAAGGCGGCCGGCAATATTGGATAATATTATAAAACAACAGTGTTGCTGGTTCGATCTGAGCAAATGGGCATACTTGCTTTCTTTTCTTGTTGCTATTATATGTGATAGAGCATGTATTTGTACACATCATGTACCAATTCCTGCCTTGGATACGAAAAGGCGGCCGGCAATATTGGATAATAATAATAAAACAACAGTGTTGCTGGTTCGATCTGAGCAAACGGGCATACTTGCTTTCTTTTCTTGTTGCTATTATAAGTGATAGAGCATGTATTTGTACACATCATGTACAAATTCCTGCCTTGGATACGAAAAGGCGGCCGGCAATATTGGATAATAATAATAAAACAACAGTGTTGCTGGTTCGATCTGAGCAAATGGGCATACTTGCTATCTATTCTTGTTGCTATTATATGTGATAGAGCATGTATTTGTACACATCATGTACCAATTCCTGCCTTGGATACGAAAAGGCGGCCGGCAATATTGGATAATAATAATAAAACAACAGTGTTGCTGGTTCGATCTGAGCAAATGGGCATACCTGCTTTCTTTTCTTGTTGCTATTATATGTGATAGAGCATGTATTTGTACACATCATGTACATTTTCCTGCCTTGTGGATACGAAAAGGCGGCCGGCAATATTGGATAATAATAATAAAACAACAGTGTTGCTGGTTCGATCTGAGCAAATGGGCATACTTGCTTTCTTTTCTTGTTGCTATTATATGTGATAGAGCATGTATTTGTACACATCATGTACCAATTCCTGCCTTGGATACGAAAAGGCGGCCGGCAATATTGGATAATAATAATAAAACAACAGTGTTGCTGGTTCGATCTGAGCAAATGGGCATACTTGCTTTCTTTTCTTGTTGCTATTATATGTGATAGAGCATGTATTTGTACACATCATGTACCAATTCCTGCCTTGTGTATACGAAAAGGCGGCCGGCAATATTGGATAATAATAATAAAACAACAGTGTTGCTTGTTCGATCTGAGCAAATGGGCATACTTGCTTTCTTTTCTTGTTGCTATTATATGTGATAGAGCATGTATTTGTACACATCATGTACCAATTCCTGCCTTGTGTATACGAAAAGGCGGCCGGCAATATTGGATAATAATAATAAAACAACAGTGTTGCTTGTTCGATCTGAGCAAATGGGCATACTTGCTTTCTTTTCTTGTTGCTATTATATGTGATAGAGCATGTATTTGTACACATCATGTACCAATTCCTGCCTTGTGGATACGAAAAGGCGGCCGGCAATATTGGATAATAATAATAAAAAAACAGTGTTGCTGTTTCGATCTGAGCAAATGGGCATACTTGCTTCCTTTTCTTGTTGCTATTATATGTGATAGAGCATGTATTTGTACACATCATGTACCAATTCCTGCCTTGTGGATACGAAAAGGCGGCCGGCAATATTGGGTAATAATAATAAAACAACAGTGTTGCTGGTTCGATCTGAGCAAATGGGCATACTTGCTTTCTTTTCTTGTTGCTATTATATGTGATAGAGCATGTATTTGTACACATCATGTACCAATTCCTGCCTTGGATACGAAAAGGCGGCCGGCAATATTAGATAATAATAATAAAACAACAGTGTTGCTATTTCGATCTGCAAAAAAACTTAACAGTATGCCCATTTGCTTTCTTTTCTTGTTGCTATTATATGTGATAGAGCATGTATTTGTACACATCATGTACCAATTCCTGCCTTGGATACGAAAAGGCGGCCGGCAATATTGGATAATAATAATAAAACAACAGTGTTGCTGGTTCGATCTGAGCAAATGGGCATACTTGCTTTCTTTTCTTGTTGCTATTATATGTGATAGAGCATGTATTTGTACACATCATGTACCAATTCCTGCCTTGTGTATACGAAAAGGCGGCCGGCAATATTGGATAATAATAGTAAAACGACAGTGTTGCTGGTTCGATCTGCAAAGAAAAACTTAACAGTATACCCATTTGCTTTCTTTTCTTGTTGCTATTATATATGATAGAGCATGTATTTGTACACATCATGTACCAATTCCTGCCTTGGATACGAAAAGGCGGCCGGCAATACTGGATAATAATAATAAAACAACAGTGTTGCTGGTTCGATCTGAGCAAATGGCATACTTGCTTTCTTTTCTTGTTGCTATTATATGTGATAGATCATGTATTTGTACACATCATGTACCAATTCCTGCCTTGCATACGAAAAGGCGGCCGGCAATATTGGATAATAATAATAAAACAACAGTGTTGCTGGTTCGATCTGAGCAAATGGGCATACTTGCTTTCTTTTCTTGTTGCTATTATATGTGATAGAGCATGTATTTGTACACATCATGTACCAATTCCTGCCTTGTGGATACGAAAAGGCGGCCGGCAATATTGGATAATAATAATAAAACAACAGTGTTGCTGGTTCGATCTGAGCAAATGGGCATACTTGCTTTCTTTTCTTGTTGCTATTATATGTGATAGAGCATGTATTTGTACACATCATGTACCAATTTCTGCCTTGTGGATACGAAAAGGCGGCCGGCAATATTGGATAATAATAATAAAACAACAGTGTTGCTGGTTCGATCTGAGCAAATGGGCATACTTGCTTTCTTTTCTTGTTGCTATTATATGTGATAGAGCATGTATTTGTACACATCATGTACCAATTCCTGCCTTGTGGATACGAAAAGGCGGCCGGCAATATTGGATAATAATAATAAAACAACAGTGTTGCTGGTTCGATCTGAGCAAATGGGCATACTTGCTTTCTTTTCTTGTTGCTATTATATGTGATAGAGCATGTATTTGTACACATCATGTACCAATTCCTGCCTTGTGGATACGAAAAGGCGGCCGGCAATATTGGATAATAATAATAAAACAACAGTGTTGCTGGTTCGATCTGAGCAAATGGGCATACTTGCTTTCTTTTCTTGTTGCTATTATATGTGATAGAGCATGTATTTGTACACATCATGTACAAATTCCTGCCTTGTGGATACGAAAAGGCGGCCGGCAATATTGGATAATAATAATAAAACAACAGTGTTGCTGGTTCGATCTGAGCAAATGGGCATACTTGCTTTCTTTTCTTGTTGCTATTATATGTGATAGAGCATGTATTTGTACACATCATGTACCAATTCCTGCCTTGGATACGAAAAGGCGGCCGGCAATATTAGATAATAATAATAAAACAACAGTGTTGCTGGTTCGATCTGCAAAAAAACTTAACAGTATGCCCATTTGCTTTCTTTTCTTGTTGCTATTATATGTGATAGAGCATGTATTTGTACACATCATGTACCAATTCCTGCCTTGGATACGAAAAGGCGGCCGGCAATATTGGATAATAATAATAAAACAACAGTGTTGCTGGTTCGATCTGAGCAAATGGGCATACTTGCTTTCTTTTCTTGTTGCTATTATATGTGATAGAGCATGTATTTGTACACATCATGTACCAATTCCTGCCTTGTGTATACGAAAAGGCGGCCGGCAATATTGGATAATAATAGTAAAACGACAGTGTTGCTGGTTCGATCTGCAAAGAAAAACTTAACAGTATACCCATTTGCTTTCTTTAATTGTTGCTATTATATATGATAGAGCATGTATTTGTACACATCATGTACCAATTCCTGCCTTGGATACGAAAAGGCGGCCGGCAATACTGGATAATAATAATAAAACAACAGTGTTGCTGGTTCGATCTGAGCAAATGGCATACTTGCTTTCTTTTCTTGTTGCTATTATATGTGATAGGTCATGTAGTTGTACACATCATGTACCAATTCCTGCCTTGCATACGAAAAGGCGGCCGGCAATATTGGATAATAATAATAAAACAACAGTGTTGCTGGTTCGATCTGAGCAAATGGGCATACTTGCTTTCTTTTCTTGTTGCTATTATATATGATAGAGCATGTATTTGTACACATCATGTACCAATTCCTGCCTTGTGTATACGAAAAGACGGCCGGCAATATTGGATAATAATAATAAAACGACAGTGTTGCTGGTTCGATCTGCAAAGAAAAACTTAACAGTATGCCCATTTGCTTTCTTTTCTTGTTGCTATTATATGTGATAGAGCATGTATTTGTACACATCATGTACCAATTCCTGCCTTGGATACGAAAAGGCGGCCGGCAATATTGGATAATAATAATAAAACAACAGTGTTGCTGGTTCGATCTGAGCAAATGGGCATACTTGCTTTCTTTTCTTGTTGCTATTATATATGATAGAGCATGTATTTGTACACATCATGTACCAATTCCTGCCTTGCGGATACGAAAAGGCGGCCGGCAATATTGGATAATAATAATAAACCAACAGTGTTGCTGGTTCGATCTGAGCAAATGGGCATACTTGCTTTCTTTTCTTGTTGCTATTATATGTGATAGAGCATGTATTTGTACACATCATGTACCAATTCCTGCCTTGGATTCGAAAAGGCGGCCGGCAATATTGGATAATATTGGACATACTTGCTTTCTTTTCTTGTTGCTATTATATGTGATAGAGCAAGTATTTGTACACATCATGTACCAATTCCTGCCTTGGATACGAAAAGGCGGCCGGCAATATTGGATAATATTAATAAAACAACAGTGTTGCTGGTTCGATCTGAGCAAATGGGCATACTTGCTTTCTTTTCTTGTTGCTATTATATGTGATAGAGCATGTATTTGTACACATCATGTACCAATTCCTGCCTTGGATACGAAAAGGCGGCCGGCAATATTGGATAATAATAATAAAACAACAGTGTTGCTGGTTCGATCTGAGCAAACGGGCATACTTGCTTTCTTTTCTTGTTGCTATTATAAGTGATAGAGCATGTATTTGTACACATCATGTACAAATTCCTGCCTTGGATACGAAAAGGCGGCCGGCAATATTGGATAATAATAATAAAACAACAGTGTTGCTGGTTCGATCTGAGCAAATGGGCATACTTGCTATCTATTCTTGTTGCTATTATATGTGATAGAGCATGTATTTGTACACATCATGTACCAATTCCTGCCTTGGATACGAAAAGGCGGCCGGCAATATTGGATAATAATAATAAAACAACAGTGTTGCTGGTTCGATCTGAGCAAATGGGCATACCTGCTTTCTTTTCTTGTTGCTATTATATGTGATAGAGCATGTATTTGTACACATCATGTACATTTTCCTGCCTTGTGGATACGAAAAGGCGGCCGGCAATATTGGATAATAATAATAAAACAACAGTGTTGCTGGTTCGATCTGAGCAAATGGGCATACTTGCTTTCTTTTCTTGTTGCTATTATATGTGATAGAGCATGTATTTGTACACATCATGTACCAATTCCTGCCTTGGATACGAAAAGGCGGCCGGCAATATTGGATAATAATAATAAAACAACAGTGTTGCTGGTTCGATCTGAGCAAATGGGCATACTTGCTTTCTTTTCTTGTTGCTATTATATGTGATAGAGCATGTATTTGTACACATCATGTACCAATTCCTGCCTTGTGTATACGAAAAGGCGGCCGGCAATATTGGATAATAATAATAAAACAACAGTGTTGCTTGTTCGATCTGAGCAAATGGGCATACTTGCTTTCTTTTCTTGTTGCTATTATATGTGATAGAGCATGTATTTGTACACATCATGTACCAATTCCTGCCTTGTGGATACGAAAAGGCGGCAGGCAATATTGGATAATAATAATAAAACAACAGTGTTGCTGGTTCCATCTGAGCAAATGGGCATACTTGCTTTCTTTTCTTGTTGCTATTATATGTGATAGAGCATGTATTTGTACACATCATGTACCAATTCCTGCCTTGGATACGAAAAGGCGGCCGCCAATATTAGATAATAATAATAAAACAACAGTGTTGCTGGTTCGATCTGAGCAAATGGGCATACTTGCTTTCTTTTCTTGTTGCTATTATATGTGATATAGCATGTATTTGTACACATCATGTACCAATTCCTGCCTTGTGGATACGAAAAGGCGGCCGGCAATATAGGATAATAATAATAAAACAACAGTGTTGCTGGTTCGATTTGAGCAAATGGGCATACTTGCTTTCTTTTCTTGTTGCTATTATATGTGATAGAGCATGTATTTGTACACATCATGTACCAATTCCTGTCTTGTGGATACGAAAAGGCGGCCGGCAATATTGGATAATAATAATAAAACAACAGTGTTGCTGGTTCGATCTGAGCAAATGGGCATACTTGCTTTCTTTTCTTGTTGCTATTATATGTGATAGAGCATGTATTTGTACACATCATGTACCAATTCCTGCCTTGGATACGCAAAGGCGGCCGGCAATATTGGATAATAATAATAAAACAACAGTGTTGCTGGTTCGGTCTGAGCAAAAGGGCATACTTGCTTTCTTTTCTTGTTGCTATTATATGTGATAGAGCATGTATTTGTACACATCATTTACCAATTCCTGCCTTGTGGATACGAAAAGGCGGCCGGCAATATTGGATAATAATAATAAAACAACAGTGTTGCTGGTTCGATCTGAGCAAATGGGCATACATGCTTTCTTTTCTTGTTGCTAATATATGTGATAGAGCATGTATTTGTACACATCATGTACCAATTCCTGCCTTGTGGATACGAAAAGGCGGCCGGCAATATTGGATAATAATAATAAAACAACAGTGTTGCTGGTTCGATCTGAGCAAATGGGCATACTTGCTTTCTTTTCTTGTTGCAATTATATGTGATAGAGCATGTATTTGTACACATCATGTACCAATTCCTGCCTTGGATACGAAAAGGCGGCCGGCAATATTAGATAATAATAATAAAACAACAGTGTTGCTGGTTCGATCTGCAAAAAAATTTAACAGTATGCCCATTTGCTTTCTTTTCTTTTTGCTATTATATGTGATAGAGCATGTATTTGTACAATCATGTACCAATTCCTGCCTTGGATACGAAAAGGCGGCCGGCAATATTGGATAATAATAATAAAACAACAGTGTTGCTGGTTCGATCTGAGCAAATGGGCATACTTGCTTTCTTTTCTTGTTGCTATTATATATGATAGAGCATGTATTTGTACACATCATGTACCAATTCCTGCCTTGTGTATACGAAAAGACGGCCGGCAATATTGGATAATAATAATAAAACGACAGTGTTGCTGGTTCGATCTGCAAAGAAAAACTTAACAGTATGCCCATTTGCTTTCTTTTCTTGTTGCTATTATATGTGATAGAGCATGTATTTTTACACATCATGTACCAATTCCTGCCTTGGATACGAAAAGGCGGCCGGCAATATAGGATAATAATAATAAAACAACAGTGTTGCTGGTTCGATCTGAGCAAATGGGCATACTTGCTTTCTTTTCTTGTTGCTATTATATGTGATAGAGCATGTATTTGTACACATCATGTACCAATTCCTGCCTTGCGGATACGAAAAGGCGGCCGGCAATATTGGATAATAATAATAAACCAACAGTGTTGCTGGTTCGATCTGAGCAAATGGGCATACTTGCTTTCTTTTCTTGTTGCTATTATATGTGATAGAGCATGTATTTGTACACATCATGTACCAATTCCTGCCTTGGATACGAAAAGGCGGCCGGCAATATTGGATAATATTGGGCATACTTGCTTTCTTTTCTTGTTGCTATTATATGTGATAGAGCAAGTATTTGTACACATCATGTACCAATTCCTGCCTTGGATACGAAAAGGCGGCCGGCAATATTGGATAATAATAATAAAACAACAGTGTTGCTTGTTCGATCTGAACAAATGGGCATACTTGCTTTCTTTTCTTGTTGCTATTATATGTGATAGAGCATGTATTTGTACACATCATGTACCAATTCCTGCCTTGTGTATAGGAAAAGGCGGCCGGCAATATTGGATAATAATAATAAAACAACAGTGTTGCTTGTTCGATCTGAGCAAATGGGCATACTTGCTTTCTTTTCTTGTTGCTATTATATGTGATAGAGCATGTATTTGTACACATCATGTACCAATTCCTGCCTTGTGGATACGAAAAGGCGGCCGGCAATATTGGATAATAATAATAAAAAAACAGTGTTGCTGGTTCGATCTGAGCAAATGGGCATACTTGCTTTCTTTTCTTGTTGCTATTATATGTGATAGAGCATGTATTTGTACACATCATGTACCAATTCCTGCCTTGGATACGAAAAGGCGGCCGGCAATATTGGATAATAATAATAAAACAACAGTGTTGCTTGTTCGATCTGAGCAAATGGGCATACTTGCTTTCTTTTGTTGTTGCTAATATATGTGATAGAGCATGTATTTGTACACATCATTTACCAATTCCTGCCTTGTGGATACGAAAAGGCGGCCGGCAATATTGGATAATAATAATAAAACAACAGTGTTGCTGGTTCGATCTGAGCAAATGGGCATACTTGCTTTCTTTTCTTGTTTCTATTATATGTGACAGAGCATGTATTTGTACACATCATGTACCAATTCCTGCCTTGGATACGAAAAGGCGGCCGGCAATATTAGATAATAATAATAAAACAACAGTGTTGCTGGTTCGATCTGAGCAAATGGGCATACTTGCTTTCTTTTCTTGTTGCTATTATGTGATAGAGCATGTATTTGTACACATCATTTACCAATTCCTGCCTTTTGGATAAGAAAAGGCGGCCGGCAATATTGGATAATAATAATAAAACAACAGTGTTGCTGGTTCGATCTGAGCAAATGGGCATACATGCTTTCTTTTCTTGTTGCTAATATATGTGATAGAGCATGTATTTGTACACATCATGTACCAATTCCTGCCTTGTGGATACGAAAAGGCGGCCGGCAATATTGGATAATAATAATAAAACAACAGTGTTGCTTGTTCGATCTGAGCAAATGGGCATACTTGCTTTCTTTTCTTGTTGCTATTATATGTGATAGAGCATGTATTTGTACACATCATTTACCAATTCCTGCCTTGTGGATACGAAAAGGCGGCCGGCAATATTGGATAATAATAATAAAACCACAGTGTTGCTGGTTCGATCTGAGCAAATGGGCATACTTGCTTTCTTTTCTTGTTTCTATTATATGTGACAGAGCTGTATTTGTACACATCATGTACCAATTCCTGCCTTGGATACGAAAAGGCGGCCGGCAATATTAGATAATAATAATAAAACAACAGTGTTGCTGGTTCGATCTGAGCAAATGGGCATACTTGCTTTCTTTTCTTGTTGCTATTATGTGATTAGAGCATGTATTTGTACACATCATTTACCAATTCCTGCCTTTTGGATAAGAAAAGGTGGCCGGCAATATTGGATAATAATAATAAAACAACAGTGTTGCTGGTTCGATCTGAGCAAATGGGCATACATGCTTTCTTTTCTTGTTGCTAATATATGTGATAGAGCATGTATTTGTACACATCATGTACCAATTCCTGCCTTGTGGATACGAAAAGGCGGCCGGCAATATTGGATAATAATAATAAAACAACAGTGTTGCTGGTTCGATCTGAGCAAATGGGCATACTTGCTTTCTTTTCTTGTTGCTATTATATGTGATAGAGCATGTGTTTGTACACATCATGTACCAATTCCTGCCTTGGATACGAAAAGGCGGCCGGCAATATTAGATAATAATAATAAAACAACAGTGTTGCTGGTTCGATCTGAGCATATGGGCATACTTGCTTTCTTTTCTTGTTGCTATTATATGTGATAGAGCATGTATTTGTACACATCATGTACCAATTCCTGCCTTGGATACGAAAAGGCGGCCGGCAATATTAGATAATAGTAATAAAACAACAGTGTTGCTGGTTCGATCTGCAAAAAAACTTAACAGTATGCCCATTTGCTTTCTTTTCTTGTTGCTATTATATGTGATAGAGCATGTATTTGTACACATCATGTACCAATTCCTGCCTTGGATACGAAAAGGCGGCCGGCAATATTGGATAATAATAATAAAACAACAGTGTTGCTGGTTCGATCTGAGCAAATGGGCATACTTGCTTTCTTTTCTTGTTGCTATTATATGTGATAGAGCATGTATTTGTACACATCATGTACCAATTCCTGCCTTGTGTATACGAAAAGGCGGCCGGCAATATTGGATAATAATAGTAAAACGACAGTGTTGCTGGTTCGATCTGCAAAGAAAAACTTAACAGTATACCCATTTGCTTTCTTTAATTGTTGCTATTATATATGATAGAGCATGTATTTGTACACATCATGTACCAATTCCTGCCTTGGATACGAAAAGGCGGCCGGCAATACTGGATAATAATAATAAAACAACAGTGTTGCTGGTTCGATCTGAGCAAATGGCATACTTGCTTTCTTTTCTTGTTGCTATTATATGTGATAGATCATGTAGTTGTACACATCATGTACCAATTCCTGCCTTGCATACGAAAAGGCGGCCGGCAATATTGGATAATAATAATAAAACAACAGTGTTGCTGGTTCGATCTGAGCAAATGGGCATACTTGCTTTCTTTTCTTGTTGCTATTATATATGATAGAGCATGTATTTGTACACATCATGTACCAATTCCTGCCTTGTGTATACGAAAAGACGGCCGGCAATATTGGATAATAATAATAAAACGACAGTGTTGCTGGTTCGATCTGCAAAGAAAACTTAACAGTATGCCCATTTGCTTTCTTTTCTTGTTGCTATTATATGTGATAGAGCATGTATTTGTACACATCATGTACCAATTCCTGCCTTGGATACGAAAAGGCGGCCGGCAATATTGGATAATAATAATAAAACAACAGTGTTGCTGGTTCGATCTGAGCAAATGGGCATACTTGCTTTCTTTTCTTGTTGCTATTATATGTGATAGAGCATGTATTTGTACACATCATGTACCAATTCCTGCCTTGCGGATACGAAAAGGCGGCCGGCAATATTGGATAATAATAATAAACCAACAGTGTTGCTGGTTCGATCTGAGCAAATGGGCATACTTGCTTTCTTTTCTTGTTGCTATTATATGTGATAGAGCATGTATTTGTACACATCATGTACCAATTCCTGCCTTGGATTCGAAAAGGCGGCCGGCAATATTGGATAATATTGGACATACTTGCTTTCTTTTCTTGTTGCTATTATATGTGATAGAGCAAGTATTTGTACACATCATGTACCAATTCCTGCCTTGGATACGAAAAGGCGGCCGGCAATATTGGATAATAATAATAAAACAACAGTGTTGCTGGTTCGATCTGAGCAAATGGGCATACTTGCTTTCTTTTCTTGTTGCTATTATATGTGATAGAGCATGTATTTGTACACATCATGTACCAATTCCTGCCTTGGATACGAAAAGGCGGCCGGCAATATTGGATAATAATAATAAAACAACAGTGTTGCTGGTTCGATCTGAGCAAACGGGCATACTTGCTTTCTTTTCTTGTTGCTATTATAAGTGATAGAGCATGTATTTGTACACATCATGTACAAATTCCTGCCTTGGATACGAAAAGGCGGCCGGCAATATTGGATAATAATAATAAAACAACAGTGTTGCTGGATCGATCTGAGCAAATGGGCATACTTGCTATCTATTCTTGTTGCTATTATATGTGATAGAGCATGTATTTGTACACATCATGTACCAATTCCTGCCTTGGATACGAAAAGGCGGCCGGCAATATTGGATAATAATAATAAAACAACAGTGTTGCTGGTTCGATCTGAGCAAATGGGCATACCTGCTTTCTTTTCTTGTTGCTATTATATGTGATAGAGCATGTATTTGTACACATCATGTACCAATTCCTGCCTTGTGGATACGAAAAGGCGGCCGGCAATATTGGATAATAATAATAAAACAACAGTGTTGCTGGTTCGATCTGAGCAAATGGGCATACTTGCTTTCTTTTCTTGTTGCTATTATATGTGATAGAGCATGTATTTGTACACATCATGTACCAATTCCTGCCTTGGATACGAAAAGGCGGCCGGCAATATTGGATAATAATAATAAAACAACAGTGTTGCTGGTTCGATCTGAGCAAATGGGCATACTTGCTTTCTTTTCTTGTTGCTATTATATGTGATAGAGCATGTATTTGTACACATCATGTACCAATTCCTGCCTTGTGTATACGAAAAGGCGGCCGGCAATCTTGGATAATAATAATAAAACAACAGTGTTGCTTGTTCGATCTGAGCAAATGGGCATACTTGCTTTCTTTTCTTGTTGCTATTATATGTGATAGAGCATGTATTTGTACACATCATGTACCAATTCCTGCCTTGTGTATACGAAAAGGCGGCCGGCAATATTGGATAATAATAATAAAACAACAGTGTTGCTTGTTCGATCTGAGCAAATGGGCATACTTGCTTTCTTTTCTTGTTGCTATTATATGTGATAGAGCATGTATTTGTACACATCATGTACCAATTCCTGCCTTGTGGATACGAAAAGGCGGCCGGCAATATTGGATAATAATAATAAAAAAACAGTGTTGCTGTTTCGATCTGAGCAAATGGGCATACTTGCTTCCTTTTCTTGTTGCTATTATATGTGATAGAGCATGTATTTGTACACATCATGTACCAATTCCTGCCTTGTGGATACGAAAAGGCGGCCGGCAATATTGGATAATAATAATAAAACAACAGTGTTGCTGGTTCGATCTGAGCAAATGGGCATACTTGCTTTCTTTTCTTGTTGCTAATATATGTGATAGAGCATGTATTTGTACACATCATGTACCAATTTCTGCCTTGGATACGAAAAGGCGGCCGGCAATATTAGATAATAATAATAAAACAACAGTGTTGCTATTTCGATCTGCAAAAAACTTAACAGTATGCCCATTTGCTTTCTTTTCTTGTTGCTATTATATATGATAGAGCATGTATTTGTACACATCATGTACCAATTCCTGCCTTGGATACGAAAAGGCGGCCGGCAATACTGGATAATAATAATAAAACAACAGTGTTGCTGGTTCGATCTGAGCAAATGGCATACTTGCTTTCTTTTCTTGTTGCTATTATATGTGACAGAGCATGTATTTGTACACATCATGTACCAATTCCTGCCTTGGATACGAAAAGGCGGCCGGCAATATTAGATAATAATAATAAAACAACAGTGTTGCTGGTTCGATCTGAGCAAATGGGCATACTTGCTTTCTTTTCTTGTTGCTATTATGTGATAGAGCATGTATTTGTACACATCATTTACCAATTCCTGCCTTTTGGATAAGAAAAGGCGGCCGGCAATATTGGATAATAATAATAAAACAACAGTGTTGCTGGTTCGATCTGAGCAAATGGGCATACATGCTTTCTTTTCTTGTTGCTAATATATGTGATAGAGCATGTATTTGTACACATCATGTACCAATTCCTGCCTTGTGGATACGAAAAGGCGGCCGGCAATATTGGATAATAATAATAAAACAACAGTGTTGCTTGTTCGATCTGAGCAAATGGGCATACTTGCTTTCTTTTCTTGTTGCTATTATATGTGATAGAGCATGTATTTGTACACATCATTTACCAATTCCTGCCTTGTGGATACGAAAAGGCGGCCGGCAATATTGGATAATAATAATAAAACAACAGTGTTGCTGGTTCGATCTGAGCAAATGGGCATACTTGCTTTCTTTTCTTGTTTCTATTATATGTGACAGAGCATGTATTTGTACACATCATGTACCAATTCCTGCCTTGGATACGAAAAGGCGGCCGGCAATATTAGATAATAATAATAAAACAACAGTGTTGCTGGTTCGATCTGAGCAAATGGGCATACTTGCTTTCTTTTCTTGTTGCTATTATGTGATAGAGCATGTATTTGTACACATCATTTACCAATTCCTGCCTTTTGGATAAGAAAAGGCGGCCGGCAATATTGGATAATAATAATAAAACAACAGTGTTGCTGGTTCGATCTGAGCAAATGGGCATACATGCTTTCTTTTCTTGTTGCTAATATATGTGATAGAGCATGTATTTGTACACATCATGTACCAATTCCTGCCTTGTGGATACGAAAAGGCGGCCGGCAATATTGGATAATAATAATAAAACAACAGTGTTGCTGGTTCGATCTGAGCAAATGGGCATACTTGCTTTCTTTTCTTGTTGCTATTATATGTGATAGAGCATGTGTTTGTACACATCATGTACCAATTCCTGCCTTGGATACGAAAAGGCGGCCGGCAATATTAGATAATAATAATAAAACAACAGTGTTGCTGGTTCGATCTGAGCATATGGGCATACTTGCTTTCTTTTCTTGTTGCTATTATATGTGATAGAGCATGTATTTGTACACATCATGTACCAATTCCTGCCTTGGATACGAAAAGGCGGCCGGCAATATTAGATAATAGTAATAAAACAACAGTGTTGCTGGTTCGATCTGCAAAAAAACTTAACAGTATGCCCATTTGCTTTCTTTTCTTGTTGCTATTATATGTGATAGAGCATGTATTTGTACACATCATGTACCAATTCCTGCCTTGGATACGAAAAGGCGGCCGGCAATATTGGATAATAATAATAAAACAACAGTGTTGCTGGTTCGATCTGAGCAAATGGGCATACTTGCTTTCTTTTCTTGTTGCTATTATATGTGATAGAGCATGTATTTGTACACATCATGTACCAATTCCTGCCTTGTGTATACGAAAAGGCGGCCGGCAATATTGGATAATAATAGTAAAACGACAGTGTTGCTGGTTCGATCTGCAAAGAAAAACTTAACAGTATACCCATTTGCTTTCTTTAATTGTTGCTATTATATATGATAGAGCATGTATTTGTACACATCATGTACCAATTCCTGCCTTGGATACGAAAAGGCGGCCGGCAATACTGGATAATAATAATAAAACAACAGTGTTGCTGGTTCGATCTGAGCAAATGGCATACTTGCTTTCTTTTCTTGTTGCTATTATATGTGATAGATCATGTAGTTGTACACATCATGTACCAATTCCTGCCTTGCATACGAAAAGGCGGCCGGCAATATTGGATAATAATAATAAAACAACAGTGTTGCTGGTTCGATCTGAGCAAATGGGCATACTTGCTTTCTTTTCTTGTTGCTATTATATATGATAGAGCATGTATTTGTACACATCATGTACCAATTCCTGCCTTGTGTATACGAAAAGACGGCCGGCAATATTGGATAATAATAATAAAACGACAGTGTTGCTGGTTCGATCTGCAAAGAAAAACTTAACAGTATGCCCATTTGCTTTCTTTTCTTGTTGCTATTATATGTGATAGAGCATGTATTTGTACACATCATGTACCAATTCCTGCCTTGGATACGAAAAGGCGGCCGGCAATATTGGATAATAATAATAAAACAACAGTGTTGCTGGTTCGATCTGAGCAAATGGGCATACTTGCTTTCTTTTCTTGTTGCTATTATATGTGATAGAGCATGTATTTGTACACATCATGTACCAATTCCTGCCTTGCGGATACGAAAAGGCGGCCGGCAATATTGGATAATAATAATAAACCAACAGTGTTGCTGGTTCGATCTGAGCAAATGGGCATACTTGCTTTCTTTTCTTGTTGCTATTATATGTGATAGAGCATGTATTTGTACACATCATGTACCAATTCCTGCCTTGGATTCGAAAAGGCGGCCGGCAATATTGGATAATATTGGACATACTTGCTTTCTTTTCTTGTTGCTATTATATGTGATAGAGCAAGTATTTGTACACATCATGTACCAATTCCTGCCTTGGATACGAAAAGGCGGCCGGCAATATTGGATAATAATAATAAAACAACAGTGTTGCTGGTTCGATCTGAGCAAATGGGCATACTTGCTTTCTTTTCTTGTTGCTATTATATGTGATAGAGCATGTATTTGTACACATCATGTACCAATTCCTGCCTTGGATACGAAAAGGCGGCCGGCAATATTGGATAATAATAATAAAACAACAGTGTTGCTGGTTCGATCTGAGCAAACGGGCATACTTGCTTTCTTTTCTTGTTGCTATTATAAGTGATAGAGCATGTATTTGTACACATCATGTACAAATTCCTGCCTTGGATACGAAAAGGCGGCCGGCAATATTGGATAATAATAATAAAACAACAGTGTTGCTGGTTCGATCTGAGCAAATGGGCATACTTGCTATCTATTCTTGTTGCTATTATATGTGATAGAGCATGTATTTGTACACATCATGTACCAATTCCTGCCTTGGATACGAAAAGGCGGCCGGCAATATTGGATAATAATAATAAAACAACAGTGTTGCTGGTTCGATCTGAGCAAATGGGCATACCTGCTTTCTTTTCTTGTTGCTATTATATGTGATAGAGCATGTATTTGTACACATCATGTACCAATTCCTGCCTTGTGGATACGAAAAGGCGGCCGGCAATATTGGATAATAATAATAAAACAACAGTGTTGCTGGTTCGATCTGAGCAAATGGGCATACTTGCTTTCTTTTCTTGTTGCTATTATATGTGATAGAGCATGTATTTGTACACATCATGTACCAATTCCTGCCTTGGATACGAAAAGGCGGCCGGCAATATTGGATAATAATAATAAAACAACAGTGTTGCTGGTTCGATCTGAGCAAATGGGCATACTTGCTTTCTTTTCTTGTTGCTATTATATGTGATAGAGCATGTATTTGTACACATCATGTACCAATTCCTGCCTTGTGTATACGAAAAGGCGGCCGGCAATATTGGATAATAATAATAAAACAACAGTGTTGCTTGTTCGATCTGAGCAAATGGGCATACTTGCTTTCTTTTCTTGTTGCTATTATATGTGATAGAGCATGTATTTGTACACATCATGTACCAATTCCTGCCTTGTGTATACGAAAAGGCGGCCGGCAATATTGGATAATAATAATAAAACAACAGTGTTGCTTGTTCGATCTGAGCAAATGGGCATACTTGCTTTCTTTTCTTGTTGCTATTATATGTGATAGAGCATGTATTTGTACACATCATGTACCAATTCCTGCCTTGTGGATACGAAAAGGCGGCCGGCAATATTGGATAATAATAATAAAAAAACAGTGTTGCTGTTTCGATCTGAGCAAATGGGCATACTTGCTTCCTTTTCTTGTTGCTATTATATGTGATAGAGCATGTATTTGTACACATCATGTACCAATTCCTGCCTTGTGGATACGAAAAGGCGGCCGGCAATATTGGATAATAATAATAAAACAACAGTGTTGCTGGTTCGATCTGAGCAAATGGGCATACTTGCTTTCTTTTCTTGTTGCTAATATATGTGATAGAGCATGTATTTGTACACATCATGTACCAATTCCTGCCTTGGATACGAAAAGGCGGCCGGCAATATTAGATAATAATAATAAAACAACAGTGTTGCTATTTCGATCTGCAAAAAAACTTAACAGTATGCCCATTTGCTTTCTTTTCTTGTTGCTATTATATATGATAGAGCATGTATTTGTACACATCATGTACCAATTCCTGCCTTGGATACGAAAAGGCGGCCGGCAATACTGGATAATAATAATAAAACAACAGTGTTGCTGGTTCGATCTGAGCAAATGGCATACTTGCTTTCTTTTCTTGTTGCTATTATATGTGATAGATCATGTATTTGTACACATCATGTACCAATTCCTGCCTTGCATACGAAAAGGCGGCCGGCAATATTGGATAATAATAATAAAACAACAGTGTTGCTGGTTCGATCTGAGCAAATGGGCATACTTGCTTTCTTTTCTTGTTGCTATTATATACGATAGAGCATGTATTTGTACACATCATATACCAATTCCTGCCTTGTGTATACGAAAAGACGGCCGGCAATATTGGATAATAATAATAAAACGACAGTGTTGCTGGTTCGATCTGCAAAGAAAAACTTAACAGTATGCCCATTTGCTTTCTTTTCTTGTTGCTATTATATGTGATAGAGCATGTATTTGTACACATCATGTACCAATTCCTGCCTTGGATACGAAAAGGCGGCCGGCAATATTGGATAATAATAATAAAACAACAGTGTTGCTGGTTCGATCTGAGCAAATGGGCATACTTGCTTTCTTTTCTTGTTGCTATTATATGTGATAGAGCATGTATTTGTACACATCATGTACCAATTCCTGCCTTGGATACGAAAAGGCGGCCGGCAATATTGGATAATATTGGGCATACTTGCTTTCTTTTCTTGTTGCTATTATATGTGATAGAGCAAGTATTTGTACACATCATGTACCAATTCCTGCCTTGGATACGAAAAGGCGGCCGGCAATATTGGATAATAATAATAAAACAACAGTGTTGCTGGTTCGATCTGAGCAGATGGGCATACTTGCTTTCTTTTCTTGTTGCTATTATATGTGATAGAGCATGTATTTGTACACATCATGTACCAATTCCTGCCTTGGATACGAAAAGGCGGCCGGCAATATTGGATAATAATAATAAAACAACAGTGTTGCTGGTTCGATCTGAGCAAATGGGCATACTTGCTTTCTTTTCTTGTTGCTATTATATGTGATAGAGCATGTATTTGTACACATCATGTACCAATTCCTGCCTTGTGTATACGAAAAGGCGGCCGGCAATATTGGATAATAATAATAAAACAACAGTGTTGCTGGTTCGATCTGAGCAAATGGGCATACCTGCTTTCTTTTCTTGTTGCTATTATATGTGATAGAGCATGTATTTGTACACATCATGTACCAATTCCTGCCTTGTGGATACGAAAAGGCGGCCGGCAATATTGGATAATAATAATAAAAAAACAGTGTTGCTGGTTCGATCTGAGCAAATGGGCATACTTGCTTTCTTTTCTTGTTGCTATTATATGTGATAGATCATGTATTTGTACACATCATGTACCAATTCCTGCCTTGCATACGAAAAGGCGGCCGGCAATATTGGATAATAATAATAAAACAACAGTGTTGCTGGTTCGATCTGAGCAAATGGGCATACTTGCTTTCTTTTCTTGTTGCTATTATATATGATAGAGCATGTATTTGTACACATCATGTACCAATTCCTGCCTTGTGTATACGAAAAGACGGCCGGCAATATTGGATAATAATAATAAAACGACAGTGTTGCTGGTTCGATCTGCAAAGAAAAACTTAACAGTATGCCCATTTGCTTTCTTTTCTTGTTGCTATTATATGTGATAGAGCATGTATTTGTACACATCATGTACCAATTCCTGCCTTGCGGATACGAAAAGGCGGCCGGCAATATTGGATAATAATAATAAACCAACAGTGTTGCTGGTTCGATCTGAGCAAATGGGCATACTTGCTTTCTTTTCTTGTTGCTATTATATGTGATAGAGCATGTATTTGTACACATCATGTACCAATTCCTGCCTTGGATACGAAAAGGCGGCCGGCAATATTGGATAATATTGGGCATACTTGCTTTCTTTTCTTGTTGCTATTATATGTGATAGAGCAAGTATTTGTACACATCATGTACCAATTCCTGCCTTGGATACGAAAAGGCGGCCGGCAATATTGGATAATAATAATAAAACAACAGTGTTGCTGGTTCGATCTGAGCAAATGGGCATACTTGCTTTCTTTTCTTGTTGCTATTATATGTGATAGAGCATGTATTTGTACACATCATGTACCAATTCCTGCCTTGGATACGAAAAGGCGGCCGGCAATATTGGATAATAATAATAAAACAACAGTGTTGCTGGTTCGATCTGAGCAAATGGGCATACTTGCTTTCTTTTCTTGTTGCTATTATATGTGATAGAGCATGTATTTGTACACATCATGTACCAATTCCTGCCTTTTGTATACGAAAAGGCGGCCGGCAATATTGGATAATAATAATAAAACAACAGTGTTGCTTGTTCGATCTGAGCAAATGGGCATACTTGCTTTCTTTTCTTGTTGCTATTATATGTGATAGAGCATGTATTTGTACACATCATGTACCAATTCCTGCCTTGTGTATACGAAAAGGCGGACGGCAATATTGGATAATAATAATAAAACAACAGTGTTGCTGGTTCGATCTGAGCAAATGGGCATACCTGCTTTCTTTTCTTGTTGCTATTATATGTGATAGAGCATGTATTTGTACACATCATGTACCAATTCCTGCCTTGTGGATACGAAAAGGCGGCCGGCAATATTGGATAATAATAATAAAAAAACAGTGTTGCTGGTTCGATCTGAGCAAATGGGCATACTTGCTTTCTTTTCTTGTTGCTATTATATGTGATAGAGCATGTATTTGTACACATCATGTACCAATTCCTGCCTTGTGGATACGAAAAGGCGGCCGGCAATATTGGATAATAATATTAAAACAACAGTGTTGCTGGTTCGATCTGAGCAAATGGGCATACTTGCTTTCTTTTCTTGTTGCTATTATATGTGATAGAGCATGTATTTGTACACATCATGTACCAATTCCTGCCTTGTGGATACGAAAAGGCGGCCGGCAATATTGGATAATAATAATAAAACAACAGTGTTGCTGGTTCCATCTGAGCAAATGGGCATACTTGCTTTCTTTTCTTGTTGCTATTATATGTGATAGAGCATGTATTTGTACACATCATGTACCAATTCCTGCCTTGGATACGAAAAGGCGGCCGGCAATATTAGATAATAATAATAAAACAACAGTGTTGCTGGTTCGACATGAGCAAATGGGCATACTTGCTTTCTTTTCTTGTTGCTATTGTAACGGAAAACAGGGAGACAGGTCGCTAACCAGCAGAATACAGCAAGCAGCCAGCCAGCCAGCGAGAGACACTTCAACGTCTTCGAAGACACTTCAGCGCCACCTGAGAACACCAGGTGGCATTACTCCCCCTCCAAAAAAAAAGAAAAACAAAAGCGGGGTTGCAGTATGGGCAGTGGAAAGAGAAAAAAAAACAGCACAAGCAAACAAAAATGTACAAGGGAAGTGGGCGAAGGTGTCCCACGCGAAAAGTAGCAGAACACTGAGCGTACTATCCATTACCGCGTGAAGTAGGGTTTCATGCGGACAACGTGCACAACCTCAGAGCGGGGTGGACGACGCTGAGGCTGCACAGTCCCGTCAGGAAGAACTTCGTAGGTCACTTCGGTGACGCGGCGCAAAACTCGGTACGGTCCAAAGTAACGGCACATCAGTTTTTCAGACAAGCCTGGGCGGCGTACCGGGGTCCACACCCAAACTTGGTCTCCCGGATGGTATTCGACGTGCCGATGACGGAGGTTGTAGCGGCGTGCATCCGTGCCCTGCTGCCGCTGAATGTGAAGACGGGCAAGTTGACGTGCTTCCTCGGCGCGCTGAGCGAACTGCTCGGCGTCTGGCGTGAGTTGGTGGTCATCAGTGCTGCATGGAAGCATTGCATCCAGCATCGTCTGAATGTCACGTCCGTAGACCAGACGAAATGGTGTAAATCGGGTCGTCTCCTGGGTGGCCGTGTTGTAAGCGTATGTGACGTACGGGAGAATCTCGTCCCAGGTTTTGTGCTGCGAGTCTATGTACATTGCGATCATGTCGGCGATCGTTCTGTTGAGTCTCTCTGTGAGCCCGTTCGTCTGTGGGTGATAGGCAGTAGTTTTGCGATGGTTCGTGTGACTGAGCTCGAACACGTCGCGCATGAGCTGTGCCGTAAACGCCGTACCTCGATCAGTGATTACGTGGGACGGTGCGCCATGACGCAGCACGATTTGTTGCATAAAAAACTGGGCGATCTCAGATGACGTACCGCGCTGCACCGCTTTAGTTTCCGCATACCTTGTTAAATAGTCGGTCGCGACTATGATCCATTTATGACCGGCCGATGACACAGGGAATGGGCCCAGAAGATCGATGCCGACTTGATCAAAAGGCGTCCGAGGGGGTTCAATAGGTTGGAGCAAGCCCGCTGGCTTGAGAGGAGGCGCCTTACGACGTTGGCAATCGCGGCAGCCTCTGACGTAACGCTGGACGGCGTGAGAAAGTTTGGGCCAATAATACGCCTGGCGCACGCGTGCAAGTGTGCGGGCAAAGCCCAAGTGGCCGGAGGTCGGCTCATCGTGACAAGCAAGAAGGATATCGGCGCGGAGATCTGCCGGAACGACGAGGAGGTGCGCTCGGTCAACAGTGCTGGAGTTTTTCTTAAACAAAATGCCGTTCCGGAGACAGAAGGCCGGCAGGTTTCTAGAAAATTGTCGGGGTACGACAGAAGCTCGGCCCTCCAGATAATCAATGATAGGTCGCAGGTCTGGGTCAGCTCGCTGGCGGGTCATTAGGTCTAAGGCGCTGACAACTCCAATAAAACCACTCTCGTCCTCTATGCTATCATCCGCTAACCCGACGGGCGCGCGAGAGAGTGCGTCAGCGTCTTCGTGCGTCTGGCCAGATTTGTGCACAATGGTGTAATCGAATTCTTGGAGGCGGAGGCTCCATCGGGCTAGGCGCCCCGATGGGTCGCGAAGATTTGCAAGCCAGCACAACGAATGGTGGTCGGTAACTACTTTGAACGGGCGGCCGTAGAGGTACGGACGAAATTTCATGGTTGCCCACATAACCGCAAGGCATTCTTTTTCTGTGGTCGAATAGTTTGTTTCAGCGCGAGAAAGCGTGCGGCTTGCATACGCGATGACCCTTTCCACGCCACCTTGGTGTTGGACGAGTACGGCGCCGAGGCCGACGTTGCTCGCGTCGGTGTGGACTTCGGTTTCAGCCTCTTCATCAAAGTGCGCAAGAACAGGGGATGTTAGCAGTCGTCTGCGCAGCTCGGCAAAAGCCTCCTGCTGCTCGGCAGCCCACACGAACTGTGTATCATTGCGCGTGAGGTGGTACAGGGGTGCGGCAATCTTTGAAAAGTCGGCGATGAAGCGGCGGTAATATGCGCACAGACCCAAAAAACGTTGCACACTTTTCTTTGTTGCAGGAACAGGAAAGTTGGCGACGGCAGCAGTTTTCTCGGGGTCGGGCTTAACGCCATCGGCACTCACGAGGTGACCGAGAAACTTCAACTCTTTGTACCCAAAGTGGCACTTCTCGGGCTTTAGCGTTAAGTCGGCCGATCGGAGGGCATCTAATACTGTCCTCAGGCGTTCAAGGTGTTCGGCAAAGGTTTCGGAAAATACGACGACATCATCGAGATAAACCAAACAAGTTTGCCATTTTAGTCCAGCGAGAACGGTATCCATCATCCGCTGGAAAGTTGCCGGCGCTGAACATAGCCCAAAAGGTAGCACTTTAAATTCGTACAGTCCGTCGGGTGTCACGAACGCCGTTTTTTCGCGGTCCCGCTCGTCGACCTCTATCTGCCAGTACCCACTCTTTAAATCAATGGAGGAGAAGTACTGGGCGCGACGAAGTCTGTCGAGCGAGTCGTCGATACGAGGCAGCGGGTAGACGTCTTTTTTGGTGATGTTGTTCAGTTTCCGATAATCCACGCAGAAGCGGAGTGTCCCATCCTTTTTCTTCACCAGCACGACAGGCGAAGACCAGGGGCTGCTGGAAGGTTGAATGATTCCATCTGAAAGCATCTCCTTCACCTGCGTTTGGATCGCCTCACGCTCCTTCAGTGAGATACGGTACGGCTGCTGATGGATGGGGCGGGCATCGTCGGGCGTAATGATGCGGTGCTTGAGAAGAGCCGTTTGCCGGACTTTCGACGAAGAAGCGAAACAGGAGGAGTATTCAAGTAGGAGGGCACGTAGTTCTCGCTGTTGAGTCACCGAAAGGTCCGGGCTGATGTCAAGGGATGGGCGCACAGGTCTAACAGCTTCGAACGCGAAACATTCAGAAACCTCCGCTAAGGGGTCGGCGAATGCGATGGCAGTAGCACGAAAAAGGTGCCGGGGCTCGTTAGAGAAGTTAGTCACCAGGAGCTCAGAGCAGCCGTCGCGGAGATGGATGAGACCTCGCGCTGAGCAGATGCCGTGGGTGAGCAAAAGGGACAGGTTGCCCTCTGCGACCGCTGTCCCTTCACGTAGTCCGTCGCAGTGAACACTCACAAAAACGCTGGCGCGTGGCGGAATCCAAACGCTCTCGGCGGATATTCTAAGGGCGGCGCGGCGTGGACAGTCCTCGGAGTAAACATCAGCTTTCTCGGTAGAAAATGTGACAGTGCGCTTTCGGAGGTCAATAATAGCTCCATACTCTCGGAGAAAATCAACGCCAAGGATACAGTCACGGGAGCAGTTCGGTAGAACTAGGCAGCTGACAACAAATGTGGAGCTGCGAATTTGGACTCTTGCTGTGCATAGGCCAAGCGGAGTTACGACATGTCCGCCAGCCGTGCGAATCTGCGTGCCGGACCATGGTGTCATTACTTTTTTAAGAAGCGCCGCTAGCTTTCCGCTTAAAATCGAGAAATCAGCGCCAGTGTCCACCAAAGCACTAACCTTATAGCCATCGAGAAGCACGGGTATATCCAACGAGAATCGATCTCCGAGTTCAGGTACTGCAGTCGTTGCCTTTAAATCGCGGTCGGTCGCTGTTCGCGTTGTCGGGGGGTCTTGTTCGTATCGATTGCCAGCGGCCTCGCCCCCTGAGGTCGCTCTCTTTAGTTTTCCCGGCGGGGACTTGGCGACCGTCTCTGCGCCATCCAGGAGGAGCTTTGGGGCTGTGGCGAAGGTCGGCGTGGTGATGGAGACCGAGACTGCCGCTGGGTAATTGTCGCCATGCGCTGCTGGGCTACGTAGTCCTCGATCCCCCGGGGTCGTTGACCTCTTGGTGGACGGGGCATGTCGATAGGGAACCCCTGCAGCCTAAGCTGTCGATACGGGCACTGGCGATACAGATGACCGGGTTCCCCGCAGTGAAAGCAGAGACGCCGCCGATCCGGAGCACGCCACAGGTCCGTCTTCCGCTGGGGTGATCGTCGATTGTCGATGTAGTACGTGTCGGGGTGTGCGGAAAACAGCGAGCCTTGATTGGACGGAGGAAACTGCGCCGAAGAGGGCGCAGGACGTTGCAAGGCTTCAGCGTACGTTGGACGACGGCACTCCGTTGGTAAAGGCGGCGGGTCAACGGACGGGAACGAAGGTCTCAAGGCTTGAACCTCTTCGCGGACCAGGCTAGCGAGAGAGCCGGCCGTCGGCAGGGGAGCACCGAAAAGCGCCTGGAGCTCTTCGCGCACAACGGAGCGGATCAGGTCGCGGAGAAGACCAGGGTTAGCCCCGAAGGCAGGAAGCGGCTCTGTAAGTGAAGCGGCGAGTACCGGCCGGTCGTAGGTGGTAGACCGCCGCAAGAGCATCTTCTCCATCGTGACCGCCTCCGAGAGAAACTCAGCAACAGTCCCAGGTGGGCTGCGCACGAGGCCAGCGAAAAGTTGCTCTTTAACGCCGCGCATGAGATGGCGCACCTTTTTATCTTCGGGCATGGCCGGGTCAGCTCGCCGGAAGAGCCGAGTCATATCCTCCACGTACATGCTTACAGTCTCATTCGGCATCTGAATGCGAGACTGCAAAGCCCGTTCAGCCCGTTCTCGACGATCCGTGCTGGTGTAGGTCTCCAGCAGGCGTCGGCGGAACTCGTGCCATGATGTTAGGGCGTCTTCTCGGTTTTCGTACCAGGTACGTGCACCATCCTCGAGACTAAAGAAGACGTTTCGAAGTTTAGCGGCGTCGTCCCACTGGTTGAATGAGGCCACGCGTTCAAACTCGAGAAGCCAGTCCTCTACGTCTTCGAGCTGACTGCCGTGGAATGGTTTGGGCAGTCGCGGATTCTGCAAGGTGTAGTAGGCAGCAGCTGGCATGACAGGTCGATGGGTGGGTGCTCTGGCAGACTCCAAAAGCCCGTGTTCGGGAGGTAGGCCTTGATTTCTCCGGCTAGCACGGTGCACGGGGGTGTCCACTAGCGAAGGACTGGAGCCCAGGGTATCCGGAGGAGTATGAGACATATACAGGGATCTTTACCCAGCGCCTACACCAAAATATGTAACGGAAAACAGGGAGACAGGTCGCTAACCAGCAGAATACAGCAAGCAGCCAGCCAGCCAGCGAGAGACACTTCAACGTCTTCGAAGACACTTCAGCGCCACCTGAGAACACCAGGTGGCACTATTATATGTGATAGAGCATGTATTTGTACACATCATGTACCAATTCCTGCCTTGTGGATACGAAAAGGCGCCCGGCGATATTGGATAATAATAATAAAACAACAGTGTTGCTGGTTCGATCTGAGCAAATGGGCATACTTGCTTTCTTTTCTTGTTGCTATTATATGTGATAGAGCATGTATTTGTACACATCATGTACCAATTCCTGCCTTGTGGATACGAAAAGGCGGCCGGCAATATTGGATAATAATAATAAAACAACAGTGTTGCTGGTTCGATCTGAGCAAATGGGCATACTTGCTTTCTTTTCTTGTTGCTATGATATGTGATAGAGCATGTATTTGTACACATCATGTACCAATTCCTGCCTTGTATACGAAAAGGCGGCCGGCAATATTGGATAATAATAATAAAACAACAGTGTTGCTTGTTCGATCTGAGCAAATGGGCATACTTGCTTTCTTTTCTTGTTGCTATTATATGTGATAGAGCACGTATTTGTACACATCATTTACCAATTCCTGCCTTGTGGATACGAAAAGGCGGCCGGCAATATTGGATAATAATAATAAAACAACAGTGTTGCTGGTTCGATCTGAGCAAATGGGCATACTTGCTTTCTTTTCTTGTTGCTATTATATGTGACAGAGCATGTATTTGTACACATCATGTACCAATTCCTGCCTTGGATACGAAAAGGCGGCCGGCAATATTAGATAATAATAATAAAACAACAGTGTTGCTGGTTCGATCTGAGCAAATGGGCATACTTGCTTTCTTTTCTTGTTGCTATTATGTGATAGAGCATGTATTTGTACACATCATTTACCAATTCCTGCCTTTTGGATAAGAAAAGGCGGCCGGCAATATTGGATAATAATAATAAAACAACAGTGTTGCTGGTTCGATCTGAGCAAATGGGCATACATGCTTTCTTTTCTTGTTGCTAATATATGTGATAGAGCATGCATTTGTACACATCATGTACCAATTCCTGCCTTGTGGATAAGAAAAGGCGGCCGGCAATATTGGATAATAATAATAAAACAACAGTGTTGCTGGTTCGATCTGAGCAAATGGGCATACTTGCTTTCTTTTCTTGTTGCTATTATATGTGATAGAGCATGTATTTGTACACATCATGTACCAATTCCTGCCTTGGATACGAAAAGGCGGCCGGCAATATTAGATAATAATAATAAAACAACAGTGTTGCTGGTTCGATCTGAGCAAATGGGCATACTTGCTTTCTTTTCTTGTTGCTATTATATGTGATAGAGCATGTATTTGTACACATCATGTACCAATTCCTGCCTTGTGGATACGAAAAGGCGGCCGGCAATATTGGATAATAATAATAAAACAACAGTGTTGCTGGTTCGATCTGAGCAAATGGGCATACTTGCTTTCTTTTCTTGTTGCTATTATATATGATAGAGCATGTATTTGTACACATCATGTACCAATTTCTGCCTTGTGTATACGAAAAGACGGCCGGCAATATTGGATAATAATAATAAAACGACAGTGTTGCTGGTTCGATCTGCAAAGAAAAACTTAACAATATGCCCATTTGCTTTCTTTTCTTGTTGCTATTATATGTGATAGAGCATGTATTGTACACATCATGTACCAATTCCTGCCTTGGATACGAAAAGGCGGCCGGCAATATTGGATAATAATAATAAAACAACAGTGTTGCTGGTTCGATCTGAGCAAATGGGCATACTTGCTTTCTTTTCTTGTTGCTATTATATGTAATAGAGCATGTATTTGTACACATCATGTACCAATTCCTGCCTTGTGGATACGAAAAGGCGGCCGGCAATATTGGATAATAATAATAAAACAACAGTGTTGCTGGTTCGATCTGAGCAAATGGGCATACTTGCTTTCTTTTCTTGTTGCTATTATATGTGATAGAGCATGTATTTGTACACATCATGTACCAATTCCTGCCTTGGATACGAAAAGGCAGCCGGCAATATTGGATAATAATAATAAAACAACAGTGTTGCTGGTTCGATCTGAGCAAATGGGCATACTTGCTTTCTTTTCTTGTTGCTATTATATGTGATAGAGCATGTATTTGTACACATCATGTACCAATTCCTGCCTTGTGTATACGAAAAGGCGGCCGGCAATATTGGATAATAATAATAAAACAACAGTGTTGCTGGTTCGATCTGAGCAAATGGGCATACTTGCTTTCTTTTCTTTTTGCTATTATATGTGATAGAGCATGTATTTGTACACATCATGTACCAATTCCTGCCTTGGATACGAAAAGGCGGCCGGCAATATTGGATAATAATAATAAAACAAGAGTGTTGCTGGTTCGATCTGAGCAAATGGGCATACTTGCTTTCTTTTCTTGTTGCTATTATATGTGATAGAGCATGTATTTGTACACATCATGTACCAATTCCTGCCTTGTGTATACGAAAAGGCGGCCGGAAATTTTGGATAATAATAATAAAACAACAGTGTTGCTGGTTCGATCTGCAAAAAAAACTTAACAGTATGCCCATTTGCTTTCTTTTCTTGTTGCTAATATATGTGATAGAGCATGTATTTGTACTCATCATGTACCAATTCCTGCCTTGGATAAGAAAAGGCGGCCGGCAATATTGGATAATAATAATAAAACAGTGTTGCTGGTTCGATCTGAGCAAATGGGCATACTTGCTTTCTTTTCTTGTTGCTATTATATGTGATAGAGCATGTATTTGTACACATCATGTACCAATTCCTGCCTTGTGTATACGAAAAGGCGGCCGGATATATTGGATAATAATAGTAAAACGACAGTGTTGCTGGTTCGATCTGCAAAGAAAAACTTAACAGTATGTCCATTTGCTTTCTTTTCTTGTTGCTATTATAAGTGATAGAGCATGTATTTGTACACATCATGTACCAATTCCTGCCTTTTATACGAAAAGGCGGCCGGCAATACTGGATAATAATAATAAAACAACAGTGTTGCTGGTTCGATCTGAGCAAATGGCATACTTTCTTTCTTTTCTTGTTGCTATTATATGTGATAGAGCATGTATTTGTACACATCATGTACCAATTCCTGCCTTGTGTATACGAAAAGGCGGCCGGAAATATTGGATAATAAGAATAAAACAACAGTGTTGCTGGTTCGATCTGCAAAAAAAACTTAACAGTATGCCCATTTGCTTTCTTTTCTTGTTGCTATTATATGTGATAGAGCATGTATTTGTACACATCATGTTCCAATTCCTGCCTTGGATACGAAAAGGCGGCCGGCAATATTGGATAATAATAATAAAACAACAGTGTTGCTGGTTCGATCTGAGCAAATGGGCATACTTGCTTTCTTTTCTTGTTGCTATTATATATGATGGAGCATGTATTTGTACACATCATGTACCAATTCCTGCCTTGTGTATACGAAAAGACGGCCGGCAATATTGGATAATAATAATAAAACGACAGTGTTGCTGGTTCGATCTGCAAAGAAAAACTTAACAGTATGCCCATTTGCTTTCTTTTCTTGTTGCTATTATATGTGATAGAGCATGTATTTTTACACATCATGTACCAATTCCTGCCTTGGACACGAAAAGGCGGCCGGCAATATTGGATAATAATAATAAAACAACAGTGTTGCTGGTTCGATCTGAGCAAATGGGCATACTTGCTTTCTTTTCTTGTTGCTATTATATGTGATAGAGCATGTATTTGTACACATCATGTACCAATTCCTGCCTTGTGGATACGAAAAGGCGGCCGGCAATATTGGATAATAATAATAAAACAACAGTGTTGCTGGTTCGATCTGAGCAAATGGGCATACTTGCTTTCTTTTCTTGTTGCTATTATATGTGATAGAGCATGTATTTGTACACATCATGTACCAATTCCTGCCTTGGATACGAAAAGGCGGCCGGCAATATTGGATAATAATAATAAAACAACAGTGTTGCTGGTTCGATCTGAGCAAATGGGCATACCTGCTTTCTTTTCTTGTTGCTATTATATATGATAGAGCATGTATTTGTACACATAATGTACCAATTCCTGCCTTGTGGATACGAAAAGGCGGCCGGCAATATTGGATAATAATAATAAAACAACAGTGTTGCTGGTTCGATCTGAGCAAATGGGCATACTTGCTTTCTTTTCTTGTTGCTATTATATGTGATAGAGCATGTATTTGTACACATCATGTACCAATTCCTGCCTTGGATACGAAAAGGCGGCCGGCAATATTGGATAATAATAATAAAACAAGAGTGTTGCTGGTTCGATCTGAGAAAATGGGCATACTTGCTTTCTTTTCTTGTTGCTATTATATGTGATAGAGCATGTATTTGTACACATCATGTACCAATTCTTGCCTTGTGGATACGAATAGGCGGCCGGCAATATTGGATAATAATAATAAAACAACAGTGTTGCTGGTTCGATCTGAGCAAATGGGCATACTTGCTTTCTTTTCTTGTTGCTATTATATGTGATAGAGCATGTATTTGTACACATCATGTACCAATTCCTGCCTTGTGGATACGAAAAGGCGGCCGGCAATACTGGATAATAATAATAAAACAACAGTGTTGCTTGTTCGATCTGAGCAAATGGGCATACTTGCTTTCTTTTCTTGTTGCTATTATATGTGATAGAGCATGTATTTGTACACATCATGTACCAATTCCTGCTTTGTGTATACGAAAAAGCGGCCGGCGATATTGGATAATAATAATAAAACAACAGTGTTGCTTGTTCGATCTGAGCAAATGGGCATACTTGCTTTCTTTTCTTGTTGCTATTATATGTGATAGAGCATGTATTTGTACACATCATGTACCAATTCCTGCCTTGTGGATACGAAAAGGCGGCCGGCAATATTGGATAATAATTTTTAAAAAAACAGTGTTGCTGGTCGATCTGAGCAAATGGGCATACTTGCTTTCTTTTCTTGCTGCTATTATATGTGATAGAGCATGTATTTGTACACATCATGTACCAATTCCTTCCTTGTGGATACGAAAAGGCGGCCGGCATTATTGGATAATAATAATAAAACAACAGTGTTGCTGGTTCGATCTGAGCAAATGGGCATACTTGCTTTCTTTTCTTGTTGCTATTATATGTGATAGAGCATGTATTTGTACACATCATGTACCAATTCCTGCCTTGTGGATACGAAAAGGCGGCCGGGAATATTGCATAATAATAATAAAACAACAGTGTTGCTGGTTCGATCTGAGCAAATGGGCATACTTGCTTTCTTTTCTTGTTGCTATTATATGTGATAGAGCATGTATTTGTACACATCATGTACCAATTCCTGCCTTGTGGATAGGAAAAGGCGGCCGGCAATATTGGATAATAATAATAATAATAAAACAACAGTGTTGCTGGTTCGATCTGAGCAAATGGGCATACTTGCTTTCTTTTCTTGTTGCTATTATATGTGATAGAGCATGTATTTGCACACATCATGTACCAATTCCTGCCTTGGATACGAAAAGGCGGCCGGCAATATTGGATAATAATAATAAAACAACAGTGTTGCTGGTTCGATCTGAGCAAATGGGCATACATGCTTTCTTTTCTTGTTGCTATTATATGTGATAGCGCATGTATTTGCACACATCATGTACCAATTCCTGCCTTGGATACGAAAAGGCGGCCGGCAATATTGGATAATAATAATAAAACAACAGTGTTGCTGGTTTGATCTGAGCAAATGGGCATACTTGCTTTCTTTTCTTGTTGCTATTATATGTGATAGAGCATGTATTTGTACACATCATGTACCAATTCCTGCCTTGTGGATACGAAAAGGCGGCCGGCAATATTGGATAATAATAATAAAACAACAGTGTTGCTGGTTTGATCTGAGCAAATGGGCATACTTGCTTTCTTTTCTTGTTGCTATTATATGTGATAGAGCATGTATTTGTACACATCATGTACCAATTCCTGCCTTGGATACGAAAAGGCGGCCGGCAATATTAGATAATAATAATAAAACAACAGTGTTGCTGGTTCGATCTGAGCAAATGGGCATACTTGCTTTCTTTTCTTGTTGCTATTATATGTGATAGAGCATGTATTTGTACACATCATGTACCAATTCCTGCCTTGTGGATACGAAAAGGCGGCCGGCAATATTGGATAATAATAATAAAACAACAGTGTTGCTGGTTCGATCTGAGCAAATGGGCATACTTGCTTTCTTTTCTTGTTGCTATTATATATGATAGAGCATGTATTTGTACACATCATGTACCAATTCCAGCCTTGTGTATACGAAAAGACGGCCGGCAATATTGGATAATAATAATAAAACGACAGTGTTGCTGGTTCGATCTGCAAAGAAAAACAACAGTATGCCCATTTGCTTTCTTTTCTTGTTGCTATTATATGTGATAGAGCATGTATTTGTACACATCATGTACCAATTCCTGCCTTGGATACGAAAAGGCGGCCGGCAATATTGGATAATAATAATAAAACAACAGTGTTGCTGGTTCGATCTGAGCAAATGGGCATACTTGCTTTCTTTTCTTGTTGCTATTATATGTGATAGAGCATGTATTTGTACACATCATGTACCAATTCCTGCCTTGGATACGAAAAGGCGGCCGGCAATATTGGATAATAATAATAAAACAACAGTGTTGCTGGTTCGATCTGAGCAAATGGGCATACTTGCTTTCTTTTCTTGTTGCTATTATATGTGATAGAGCATGTATTTGTACACATCATGTACCAATTCCTGTCTTGTGGATACGAAAAGGCGGCCGGCAATATTGGATAATAATAATAAAACAACAGTGTCGCTGGTTCAATCTGGGCAAATGGGCATACTTGCTTTCTTTTCTTGTTGCTATTATATGTGATAGAGCATGTATTTGTACACATCATGTACCAATTCCTGTCTTGTGGATACGAAAAGGCGGCCGGCAATATTGGATAATAATAATAAAACAACAGTGTTGCTGGTTCGATCTGAGCAAATGGGCATACTTGCTTTCTTTTCTTGTTGCTATTATATGTGATAGAGCATGTATTTGTACACATCATGTACCAATTCCTGCCTTGTGGATACGAAAAGGCGGCCGGCAATATTGGATAATAATAATAAACCAACAGTGTTGCTGGTTCGATCTGAGCAAATGGGCATACTTGCTTTCTTTTCTTGTTGCTATTATATGTGATAGAGCATGTATTTGTACACATCATGTACCAATTCCTGTCTTGTGGATACGAAAAGGCGGCCGGCAATATTGGATAATAATAATAAAACAACAGTGTTGCTGGTTCGATCTGAGCAAATGGGCATACTTGCTTTCTTTTCTTGTTGCTATTATATGTGATAGAGCATGTATTTGTACACATCATGTACCAATTCCTGCCTTGTGGATACGAAAAGGCGGCCGGCAATATTGGATAATAATAATAAAACAACAGTGTTGCTGGTTCGATCTGAGCAAATGGGCATACTTGCTTTCTTTTCTTGTTGCTATTATATGTGATAGAGCATGTATTTGTACACATCATGTACCAATTCCTGCCTTGGATACGAAAAGGCGGCCGGCAATATTAGATAATAATAATAAAACAACAGTGTTGCTGGTTCGATCTGAGCAAATGGGCATACTTGCTTTCTTTTCTTGTTGCTATTATATGTGATAGAGCATGTATTTGTACACATCATGTACCAATTCCTGCCTTGTGGATACGAAAAGGCGGCCGGCAATATTGGATAATAATAATAAAACAACAGTGTTGCTGGTTCGATCTGAGCAAATGGGCATACTTGCTTTCTTTTCTTGTTGCTATTATATATGATAGAGCATGTATTTGTACACATCATGTACCAATTTCTGCCTTGTGTATACGAAAAGACGGCCGGCAATATTGGATAATAATAATAAAACGACAGTGTTGCTGGTTCGATCTGCAAAGAAAAACTTAACAATATGCCCATTTGCTTTCTTTTCTTGTTGCTATTATATGTGATAGAGCATGTATTGTACACATCATGTACCAATTCCTGCATTGGATACGAAAAGGCGGCCGGCAATATTGGATAATAATAATAAAACAACAGTGTTGCTGGTTCGATCTGAGCAAATGGGCATACTTGCTTTCTTTTCTTGTTGCTATTATATGTAATAGAGCATGTATTTGTACACATCATGTACCAATTCCTGCCTT
Source organism: Amblyomma americanum (assembly GCF_052857255.1). Taxonomy (NCBI): domain Eukaryota; kingdom Metazoa; phylum Arthropoda; class Arachnida; order Ixodida; family Ixodidae; genus Amblyomma; species Amblyomma americanum. Next base: position 41,735,821 of record NC_135499.1, on the reverse strand, counting down.
GTGGATACGAAAAGGCGGCCGGCAATATTGGATAATAATAATAAAACAACAGTGTTGCTGGTTCGATCTGAGCAAATGGGCATACTTGCTTTCTTTTCTTGTTGCTATTATATGTGATAGAGCATGTATTTGTACACATCATGTACCAATTCCTGCCTTGGATACGAAAAGGCAGCCGGCATTATTGGAGAATAATAATAAAACAACAGTGTTGCTGATTCGATCTGAGCAAATGGGCATACTTGCTTTCTTTTCTTGTTGCTATTATATGTGATAGAGCATGTATTTGTACACATCATGTACCAATTCCTGCCTTGTGTATACGAAAAGGCGGCCGGCAATATTGGATAATAATAATAAAACAACAGTGTTGCTGGTTCGATCTGAGCAAATGGGCATACTTGCTTTCTTTTCTTTTTGCTATTATATGTGATAGAGCATGTATTTGTACACATCATGTACCAATTCCTGCCTTGGATACGAAAAGGCGGCCGGCAATATTGGATAATAATAATAAAACAAGAGTGTTGCTGGTTCGATCTGAGCAAATGGGCATACTTGCTTTCTTTTCTTGTTGCTATTATATGTGATAGAGCATGTATTTGTACACATCATGTACCAATTCCTGCCTTGTGTATACGAAAAGGCGGCCGGAAATTTTGGATAATAATAATAAAACAACAGTGTTGCTGGTTCGATCTGCAAAAAAAACTTAACAGTATGCCCATTTGCTTTCTTTTCTTGTTGCTATTATATGTGATAGAGCATGTATTTGTACTCATCATGTACCAATTCCTGCCTTGGATAAGAAAAGGCGGCCGGCAATATTGGATAATAATAATAAAACAGTGTTGCTGGTTCGATCTGAGCAAATGGGCATACTTGCTTTCTTTTCTTGTTGCTATTATATGTGATAGAGCATGTATTTGTACACATCATGTACCAATTCCTGCCTTGTGTATACGAAAAGGCGGCCGGATATATTGGATAATAATAGTAAAACGACAGTGTTGCTGGTTCGATCTGCAAAGAAAAACTTAACAGTATGTCCATTTGCTTTCTTTTCTTGTTGCTATTATATGTGATAGAGCATGTATTTGTACACATCATGTACCAATTCCTGCCTTTTATACGAAAAGGCGGCCGGCAATACTGGATAATAATAATAAAACAACAGTGTTGCTGGTTCGATCTGAGCAAATGGCATACTTTCTTTCTTTTCTTGTTGCTATTATATGTGATAGAGCATGTATTTGTACACATCATGTACCAATTCCTGCCTTGTGTATACGAAAAGGCGGCCGGAAATATTGGATAATAATAATAAAACAACAGTGTTGCTGGTTCGATCTGCAAAAAAAACTTAACAGTATGCCCATTTGCTTTCTTTTCTTGTTGCTATTATATGTGATAGAGCATGTATTTGTACACATCATGTTCCAATTCCTGCCTTGGATACGAAAAGGCGGCCGGCAATATTGGATAATAATAATAAAACAACAGTGTTGCTGGTTCGATCTGAGCAAATGGGCATACCTGCTTTCTTTTCTTGTTGCTATTATATGTGATAGAGCATGTATTTGTACACATCATGTACCAATTCCTGCCTTGTGGATACGAAAAGGCGGCCGGCAATATTGGATAATAATAATAAAACAACAGTGTTGCTGGTTCGATCTGAGCAAATGGGCATACTTGCTTTCTTTTCTTGTTGCTATTATATGTGATAGAGCATGTATTTGTACACATCATGTACCAATTCCTGCCTTGGATACGAAAAGGCGGCCGGCAATATTGGATAATAATAATAAAACAACAGTGTTGCTGGTTCGATCTGAGCAAATGGGCATACCTGCTTTCTTTTCTTGTTGCTATTATATATGATAGAGCATGTATTTTTACACATAATGTACCAATTCCTGCCTTGTGGATACGAAAAGGCGGCCGGCAATATTGGATAATAATAATAAAACAACAGTGTTGCTGGTTCGATCTGAGCAAATGGGCATACTTGCTTTCTTTTCTTGTTGCTATTATATGTGATAGAGCATGTATTTGTACACATCATGTACCAATTCCTGCCTTGGATACGAAAAGGCGGCCGGCAATATTGGATAATAATAATAAAACAAGAGTGTTGCTGGTTCGATCTGAGAAAATGGGCATACTTGCTTTCTTTTCTTGTTGCTATTATATGTGATAGAGCATGTATTTGTACACATCATGTACCAATTCTTGCCTTGTGGATACGAAAAGGCGGCCGGCAATATTGGATAATAATAATAAAACAACAGTGTTGCTGGTTCGATCTGAGCAAATGGGCATACTTGCTTTCTTTTCTTGTTGCTATTATATGTGATAGAGCATGTATTTGTACACATCATGTACCAATTCCTGCCTTGTGGATACGAAAAGGCGGCCGGCAATACTGGATAATAATAATAAAACAACAGTGTTGCTTGTTCGATCTGAGCAAATGGGCATACTTGCTTTCTTTTCTTGTTGCTATTATATGTGATAGAGCATGTATTTGTACACATCATGTACCAATTCCTGCCTTGTGTATACGAAAAGGCGGCCGGCGATATTGGATAATAATAATAAAACAACAGTGTTGCTTGTTCGATCTGAGCAAATGGGCATACTTGCTTTCTTTTCTTGTTGCTATTATATGTGATAGAGCATGTATTTGTACACATCATGTACCAATTCCTGCCTTGTGGATACGAAAAGGCGGCCGGCAATATTGGATAATAATAATAAAAAAACAGTGTTGCTGGTCGATCTGAGCAAATGGGCATACTTGCTTTCTTTTCTTGCTGCTATTATATGTGATAGAGCATGTATTTGTACACATCATGTACCAATTCCTTCCTTGTGGATACGAAAAGGCGGCCGGCATTATTGGATAATAATAATAAAACAACAGTGTTGCTGGTTCGATCTGAGCAAATGGGCATACTTGCTTTCTTTTCTTGTTGCTATTATATGTGATAGAGCATGTATTTGTACACATCATGTACCAATTCCTGCCTTGTGGATACGAAAAGGCGGCCGGGAATATTGCATAATAATAATAAAACAACAGTGTTGCTGGTTCGATCTGAGCAAATGGGCATACTTGCTTTCTTTTCTTGTTGCTATTATATGTGATAGAGCATGTATTTGTACACATCATGTACCAATTCCTGCCTTGTGGATAGGAAAAGGCGGCCGGCAATATTGGATAATAATAATAATAAAACAACAGTGTTGCTGGTTCGATCTGAGCAAATGGGCATACTTGCTTTCTTTTCTTGTTGCTATTATATGTGATAGAGCATGTATTTGCACACATCATGTACCAATTCCTGCCTTGGATACGAAAAGGCGGCCGGCAATATTGGATAATAATAATAAAACAACAGTGTTGCTGGTTCGATCTGAGCAAATGGGCATACATGCTTTCTTTTCTTGTTGCTATTATATGTGATAGCGCATGTATTTGCACACATCATGTACCGATTCCTGCCTTGGATACGAAAAGGCGGCCGGCAATATTGGATAATAATAATAAAACAACAGTGTTGCTGGTTTGATCTGAGCAAATGGGCATACTTGCTTTCTTTTCTTGTTGCTATTATATGTGATAGAGCATGTATTTGTACACATCATGTACCAATTCCTGCCTTGTGGATACGAAAAGGCGGCCGGCAATATTGGATAATAATAATAAAACAACAGTGTTGCTGGTTCGATCTGAGCAAATGGGCATACTTGCTTTCTTTTCTTGTTGCTATTATATGTGATAGAGCATGTATTTGTACACATCATGTACCAATTCCTGCCTTGGATACGAAAAGGCGGCCGGCAATATTGGATAATTATAATAAAACAAGAGTGTTGCTGGTTCGATCTGAGAAAATGGGCATACTTGCTTTCTTTTCTTGTTGCTATTATATGTGATAGAGCATGTATTTGTACACATCATGTACCAATTCTTGCCTTGTGGATACGAAAAGGCGGCCGGCAATATTGGATAATAATAATAAAACAACAGTGTTGCTGGTTCGATCTGAGCAAATGGGCATACTTGCTTTCTTTTCTTGTTGCTATTATATGTGATAGAGCATGTATTTGTACACATCATGTACCAATTCCTGCCTTGTGGATACGAAAAGGCGGCCGGCAATACTGGATAATAATAATAAAACAACAGTGTTGCTTGTTCGATCTGAGCAAATGGGCATACTTGCTTTCTTTTCTTGTTGCTATTATATGTGATAGAGCATGTATTTGTACACATCATGTACCAATTCCTGCCTTGTGTATACGAAAAGGCGGCCGGCGATATTGGATAATAATAATAAAACAACAGTGTTGCTTGTTCGATCTGAGCAAATGGGCATACTTGCTTTCTTTTCTTGTTGCTATTATATGTGATAGAGCATGTATTTGTACACATCATGTACCAATTCCTGCCTTGTGGATACGAAAAGGCGGCCGGCAATATTGGATAATAATAATAAAAAAACAGTGTTGCTGGTCGATCTGAGCAAATGGGCATACTTGCTTTCTTTTCTTGCTGCTATTATATGTGATAGAGCATGTATTTGAACACATCATGTACCAATTCCTTCCTTGTGGATACGAAAAGGCGGCCGGCATTATTGGATAATAATAATAAAACAACAGTGTTGCTGGTTCGATCTGAGCAAATGGGCATACTTGCTTTCTTTTCTTGTTGCTATTATATGTGATAGAGCATGTATTTGTACACATCATGTACCAATTCCTGCCTTGTGGATACGAAAAGGCGGCCGGGAATATTGCATAATAATAATAAAACAACAGTGTTGCTGGTTCGATCTGAGCAAATGGGCATACTTGCTTTCTTTTCTTGTTGCTATTATATGTGATAGAGCATGTATTTGTACACATCATGTACCAATTCCTGCCTTGTGGATAGGAAAAGGCGGCCGGCAATATTGGATAATAATAATAATAAAACAACAGTGTTGCTGGTTCGATCTGAGCAAATGGGCATACTTGCTTTCTTTTCTTGTTGCTATTATATGTGATAGAGCATGTATTTGCACACATCATGTACCAATTCCTGCCTTGGATACGAAAAGGCGGCCGGCAATATTGGATAATAATAATAAAACAACAGTGTTGCTGGTTCGATCTGAGCAAATGGGCATACATGCTTTCTTTTCTTGTTGCTATTATATGTGATAGCGCATGTATTTGCACACATCATGTACCAATTCCTGCCTTGGATACGAAAAGGCGGCCGGCAATACTGGATAATAATAATAAAACAACAGTGTTGCTGGTTTGATCTGAGCAAATGGGCATACTTGCTTTCTTTTCTTGTTGCTATTATATGTGATAGAGCATGTATTTGTACACATCATGTACCAATTCCTGCCTTGTGGATACGAAAAGGCGGCCGGCAATATTGGATAATAATAATAAAACAACAGTGTTGCTGGTTTGATCTGAGCAAATGGGCATACTTGCTTTCTTTTCTTGTTGCTATTATATGTGATAGAGCATGTATTTGTACACATCATGTACCAATTCCTGCCTTGGATACGAAAAGGCGGCCGGCAATATTAGATAATAATAATAAAACAACAGTGTTGCTGGTTCGATCTGAGCAAATGGGCATACTTGCTTTCTTTTCTTGTTGCTATTATATGTGATAGAGCATGTATTTGTACACATCATGTACCAATTCCTGCCTTGTGGATACGAAAAGGCGGCCGGCAATATTGGATAATAATAATAAAACAACAGTGTTGCTGGTTCGATCTGAGCAAATGGGCATACTTGCTTTCTTTTCTTGTTGCTATTATATATGATAGAGCATGTATTTGTACACATCATGTACCAATTCCAGCCTTGTGTATACGAAAAGACGGCCGGCAATATTGGATAATAATAATAAAACGACAGTGTTGCTGGTTCGATCTGCAAAGAAAAACAACAGTATGCCCATTTGCTTTCTTTTCTTGTTGCTATTATATGTGATAGAGCATGTATTTGTACACATCATGTACCAATTCCTGCCTTGGATACGAAAAGGCGGCCGGCAATATTGGATAATAATAATAAAACAACAGTGTTGCTGGTTCGATCTGAGCAAATGGGCATACTTGCTTTCTTTTCTTGTTGCTATTATATGTGATAGAGCATGTATTTGTACACATCATGTACCAATTCTTGCCTTGGATACGAAAAGGCGGCCGGCAATATTGGATAATAATATAAAACAACAGTGTTGCTGGTTCGATCTGAGCAAATGGGCATACTTGCTTTCTTTTCTTGTTGCTATTATATGTGATAGAGCATGTATTTGCACACATCATGTACCAATTCCTGTCTTGTGGATACGAAAAGGCGGCCGGCAATATTGGATAATAATAATAAAACAACAGTGTCGCTGGTTCAATCTGGGCAAATGGGCATACTTGCTTTCTTTTCTTGTTGCTATTATATGTGATAGAGCATGTATTTGTACACATCATGTACCAATTCCTGTCTTGTGGATACGAAAAGGCGGCCGGCAATATTGGATAATAATAATAAAACAACAGTGTTGCTGGTTCGATCTGAGCAAATGGGCATACCTGCTTTCTTTTCTTGTTGCTATTATATGTGATAGAGCATGTATTTGTACACATCATGTACCAATTCCTGCCATGTGGATACGAAAAGGCGGCCGGCAATATTGGATAATAATAATAAAACAACAGTGTTGCTGGTTCGATCTGAGCAAATGGGCATACCTGCTTTCTTTTTTTGTTGCTATTATATGTGATAGAGCATGTATTTGTACACATCATGTACCAATTCCTGCCTTGTGGATACGAAAAGGCGGCCGGCAATATTGGATAATAATAATAAAACAACAGTGTTGCTGGTTCGATCTGAGCAAATGGGCATACTTGCTTTCTTTTCTTGTTGCTATTATATGTGATAGAGCATGTATTTGTACACATCATGTACCAATTCCTGCCTTGGATATGAAAAGGCGGCCGGCAATATTGGATAATAATAAAAAACCACAGTGTTGCTGGTTCGATCTGAGCAAATGGGCATACTTGCTTTCTTTTCTTGTTGCTATTATATGTGATAGAGCATGTATTTGTACACATCATGTACCAATTCCTGTCTTGTGGATACGAGAAGGCGGCCGGCAATATTGGATAATAATAATAAAACAACAGTGTTGCTGGTTCGATCTGAGCAAATGGGCCCACTTGCTTTCTTTTCTTGTTGCTATTATATGTGATAGAGCATGTATTTGTACACTTCATGTACCAATTCTTGCCTTGTGGATACGAAAAGGCGGCCGGCAATATTGGATAATAATAATAAAACAACAGTGTTGCTGGTTCGATCTGAGCAAATGGGCATACTTGCTTTCTTTTCTTGTTGCTATTATATGTGATAGAGCATGTATTTGTACACATCATGTACCAATTCCTGCCTGGTGGATACGAAAAGGCGGCCGGCAATACTGGATAATAATAATAAAACAACAGTGTTGCTTGTTCGATCTGAGCAAATGGGCATACTTGCTTTCTTTTCTTGTTGCTATTATATGTGATAGAGCATGTATTATTACACATCATGTACCAATTCCTGCCTTGTGTATACGAAAAGGCGGCCGGCAATATTGGATAATAATAATAAAACAACAGTGTTGCTTGTTCGATCTGAGCAAATGGGCATACTTGCTTTCTTTTCTTGTTGCTATTATATGTGATAGAGCATGTATTTGTACACATCATGTACCAATTCCTGCCTTGTGGATACGAAAAGGCGGCCGGCAATATTGGATAATAATAATAAAAAACAGTGTTGCTGGTTCGATCTGAGCAAATGGGCATACTTGCTTTCTTTTCTTGTTGCTATTATATGTGATAGAGCATGTATTTGTACACATCATGTACCAATTCCTGCCTTGTGGATACGAAAAGGCGGCCGGCAATATTGGATAATAATAATAAAACAACAGTGTTGCTGGTTTGATCTGAGCAAATGGGCATACTTGCTTTCTTTTCTTGTTGCTATTATATGTGATAGAGCATGTATTTGTACACATCATGTACCAATTCCTGCCTTGGATACGAAAAGGCGGCCGGCAATATTAGATAATAATAATAAAACAACAGTGTTGCTGGTTCGATCTGAGCAAATGGGCATACTTGCTTTCTTTTCTTGTTGCTATTATATGTGATAGAGCATGTATTTGTACACATCATGCACCAATTCCTGCCTTGTGGATTCGAAAAGGCGGCCGGCAATATTGGATAATAATAATAAAACAACAGTGTTGCTGGTTCGATCTGAGTAAATGGGCATACTTGCTTTCTTTTCTTGTTGCTATTATATATGATAGAGCATGTATTTGTACACATCATGTACCAATTCCAGCCTTGTGTATACGAAAAGACGGCCGGCAATATTGGATAATATTAATAAAACGACAGTGTTGCTGGTTCGATCTGCAAAGAAAAACAACAGTATGCCCATTTGCTTTCTTTTCTTGTTGCTATTATATGTGATAGAGCATGTATTTGTATACATCATGTACCAATTCCTGCCTTGGATACGAAAAGGCGGCCGGCAATATTGGATAATAATAATAAAACAACAGTGTTGCTGGTTCGATCTGAGCAAATGGGCATACTTGCTTTCTTTTCTTGTTGCTATTATATGTGATAGAGCATGTATTTGTACACATCATGTACCAATTCCTGCCTTGGATACGAAAAGGCGGCCGGCAATATTGGATAATAATAATAAAACAACAGTGTTGCTGGTTCGATCTGAGCAAATGGGCATACTTGCTTTCTTTTCTTGTTGCTATTATATGTGATAGAGCATGTATTTGTACACATCATGTACCAATTCCTGTCTTGTGGATACGAAAAGGCGGCCGGCAATATTGGATAATAATAATAAAACAACAGTGTCGCTGGTTCAATCTGGGCAAATGGGCATACTTGCTTTCTTTTCTTGTTGCTATTATATGTGATAGAGCATGTATTTGTACACATCATGTACCAATTCCTGTCTTGTTGGATACGAAAAGGCGGCCGGCAATATTGGATAATAATAATAAAACAACAGTGTTGCTGGTTCGATCTGAGCAAATGGGCATACTTGCTTTCTTTTCTTGTTGCTATTATATGTGATAGAGCATGTATTTGTACACATCATGTACCAATTCCTGTCTTGTGGATACGAAAAGGCGGCCGGCAATATTGGATAATAATAATAAAACAACAGTGTTGCTGGTTCGATCTGAGCAAATGGGCATACTTGCTTTCTTTTCTTGTTGCTATTATATGTGATAGAGCATGTATTTGTACACATCATGTACCAATTCCTGTCTTGTGGATACGAAAAGGCGGCCGGCAATATTGGATAATAATAATAAAACAACAGTGTTGCTGGTTCGATCTGAGCAAATGGGCATACCTGCTTTCTTTTCTTGTTGCTATTATATGTGATAGAGCATGTATTTGTACACATCATGTACCAATTCCTGCCTTGTGGATACGAAAAGGCGGCCGGCAATATTGGATAATAATAATAAAACAACAGTGTTGCTGGTTCGATCTGAGCAAATGGGCATACCTGCTTTCTTTTCTTGTTGCTATTATATGTGATAGAGCATGTATTTGTACACATCATGTACCAATTCCTGCCTTGTGGATACGAAAAGGCGGCCGGCAATATTGGATAATAATAATAAAACAACAGTGTTGCTGGTTCGATCTGAGCAAATGGGCATACTTGCTTTCTTTTCTTGTTGCTATTATATGTGATAGAGCATGTATTTGTACACATCATGTACCAATTCCTGCCTTGGATATGAAAAGGCGGCCGGCAATATTGGATAATAATAATAAAACAACAGTGTTGCTGGTTCGATCTGAGCAAATGGGCATACTTGCTTTCTTTTCTTGTTGCTATTATATGTGATAGAGCATGTATTTGTACACATCATGTACCAATTCCTGTCTTGTGGATACGAGAAGGCGGCCGGCAATATTGGATAATAATAATAAAACAACAGTGTTGCTGGTTCGATCTGAGCAAATGGGCCCACTTGCTTTCTTTTCTTGTTGCTATTATATGTGATAGAGCATGTATTTGTACACTTCATGTACCAATTCTTGCCTTGTGGATACGAAAAGGCGGCCGGCAATATTGGATAATAATAATAAAACAACAGTGTTGCTGGTTCGATCTGAGCAAATGGGCATACTTGCTTTCTTTTCTTGTTGCTATTATATGTGATAGAGCATGTATTTGTACACATCATGTACCAATTCCTGCCTGGTGGATACGAAAAGGCGGCCGGCAATACTGGATAATAATAATAAAACAACAGTGTTGCTTGTTCGATCTGAGCAAATGGGCATACTTGCTTTCTTTTCTTGTTGCTATTATATGTGATAGAGCATGTATTTGTACACATCATGTACCAATTCCTGCCTTGTGTATACGAAAAGGCGGCCGGCAATATTGGATAATAATAATAAAACAACAGTGTTGCTTGTTCGATCTGAGCAAATGGGCATACTTGCTTTCCTTTCTTGTTGCTATTATATGTGATAGAGCATGTATTTGTACACATCATGTACCAATTCCTGCCTTGTGGATACGAAAAGGCGGCCGGCAATATTGGATAATAATAATAAAAAAAAGTGTTGCTGGTTCGATCTGAGCAAATGGGCATACTTGCTTTCTTTTCTTGTTGCTATTATATGTGATAGAGCATGTATTTGTACACATCATGTACCAATTCCTGCCTTGTGGATACGAAAAGGCGGCCGGCAATATTGGATAACAATAATAAAACAAAAGTGTTGCTGGTTCGATCTGAGCAAATGGGCGTACTTGCTTTCTTTTCTTGTTGCTATTATATGTGATAGAGCATGTATTTGTACACATCATGTACCAATTCCTGCCTTGTGGATACGAAAAGGCGGCCGGCAATATTGGATAATAATAATAAAACAACAGTGTTGCTGGTTCCATCTGAGCAAATGGGCATACTTGCTTTCATTTCTTGTTGCTATTATATGTGATAGAGCATGTATTTGTACACATCATGTACCAATTCCTGCCTTGGATACGAAAAGGCGGCCGGCAATATTAGATAATAATAATAAAACAACAGTGTTGCTGGTTCGATCTGAGCAAATGGGCATACTTGCTTTCTTTTCTTGTTGCTATTATATGTGATAGAGCATGTATTTGTACACATCATGTACCAATTCCTGCCTTGTGGATACGAAAAGGCGGCCGGCAATATTAGATTATAATAATAAAACAACAGTGTTGCTGGTTCGATCTGAGCAAATGGGCATACTTGCTTTCTCTTCTTGTTGCTATTATATGTGATAGAGCATGTATTTGTACACATCATGTACCAATTCCTGTATTGTGGATCCGAAAAGGCGGCCGGCAATATTGGATAATAATAATAAAACAACAGTGTTGCTGGTTCGATCTGAGCAAATGGGCATACTTGCTTTCTTTTCTTGTTGCTATTATATATGATAGAGCATGTATTTGTACACATCATGTACCAATTCCTGCCTTGTGTATACGAAAAGACGTCCGGCAATATTGGATAATAATAATAAAACAACAGTATTGCTGGTTCGATCTGAGCAAATGGGCATACTTGCTTTCTTTTCTTGTTGCTATTATATGTGATAGAGCATGTATTTGTACACATCATGTACCAATTCCTGCCTTGGATACGAAAAGGCGGCCGGCAATATTGGATAATAATAATAAAACAACAGTGTTGCTGGTTCGATCTGAGCAAATGGGCATACTTGCTTTCTTTTCTTGTTGCTATTATATGTGATAGAGCATGTATTTGTACACATCATGTACCAATTCCTGCCTTGGATACGAAAAGGCGGCCGGCAATATTGGATAATAATAATAAAACAACAGTGTTGCTGGTTCGATCTGAGCAAATGGGCATACTTGCTTTCTTTTCTTGTTGCTATTATATGTGATAGAGCATGTATTTGTACACATCATGTACCAATTCCTGCCTTGTGTATACGAAAAGGCGGCCGGCAATATTGGATAATAATAATAAAACAACAGTGTTGCTGGTTCAATCTGAGCAAATGGGCATACTTGCTCCCTTTTCTTGTTGCTATTATATGTGATAGAGCATGTATTTGTACACATCATGTACCAATTCCTGCCTTGGATACGAAAAGGCGGCCGGCAATATTGGATAATAATAATAAAACAAGAGTGTTGCTGGTTCGATCTGAGCAAATGGGCATACTTGCTTTCTTTTCTTGTTGCTATTATATGTGATAATAGAGCATGTATTTGTACACATCATGTACCAATTCCTGCCTTGGATACGAAAAGGCGGCCGGCAATATTGGATAATAATAATAAAACAAGAGTGTTGCTGGTTCGATCTGAGCAAATGGGCATACTTGCTTTCTTTTCTTGTTGCTATTATATGTGATAGAGCATGTATTTGTACACATCATGCACCAATTCCTGCCTTGTGTATACGAAAAGGCGGCCGGAAATATTGGATAATAATAATGAAACAACAGTGTTGCTGGTTCGATCTGCAAAAAAAACTTAACAGTATGCCCATTTGCTTTCTTTTCTTGTTGCTATTATATGTGATAGAGCATGTATTTGTACACATCATGTACCAATTCCTGCCTTGGATACGAAAAGGCGGCCGGCAATATTGGATAATAATAATAAAACAACAGTGTTGCTGGTTCGATCTGAGCAAATGGGCATACTTGCTTTCTTTTCTTGTTGCTATTATATATGATAGAGCATGTATTTGTACACATCATGTACCAATTCCTGCCTTGTGTATACGAAAAGGCGGCCGGCAATATTGGATATTAATAATAAAACAACAGTGTTGCTTGTTCGATATGAGCAAATGGGCATACTTGCTTTCTTTTCTTGTTGCTATTATATGTGATAGAGCATGTATTTGTACACATCATGTACCAATTCCGGCCTTGTGGATACGAAAAGGCGGCCGGCAATATTGGATAATAATAATAAAAAACAGTGTTGCTGGTTCGATCTGAGCAAATGGGCATACTTGCTTTCTTTCTTGTTGCTATTATATGTGATAGAGCATGTATTTGTACACATCATGTACCAATTCCTGCCTTGTGGATACGAAAAGGCGGCCGGCAATATTGGATAACAATAATAAAACAACAGTGTTGCTGGTTCGATCTGAGCAAATGGGCATACTTGCTTTCTTTTCTTGTTGCTATTATATGTGATAGAGCATGTATTTGTACACATCATGTACCAATTCCTGCCTTGTGGATACGAAAAGGCGGCCGGCAATATTGGATAATAATAATAAAACAACAGTGTTGCTGGTTCCATCTGAGCAAATGGGCATACTTGCTTTCTTTTCTTGTTGCTATTATATGTGATAGAGCATGTATTTGTACACATCATGTACCAATTCCTGCCTTGGATACGAAAAGGCGGCCGGCAATATTAGATAATAACAATAAAACAACAGTGTTGCTGGTTCGATCTGAGCAAATAGGCATACTTGCTTTCTTTTCTTGTTGCTATTATATGTGATAGAGCATGTATTTGTACACATCATGTACCAATTCCTGCCTTGTGGATACGAAAAGGCGGCCGGCAATATTAGATAATAATAATAAAACAACAGTGTTGCTGGTTCGATCTGAGCAAATGGGCATACTTGCTTTCTCTTCTTGTTGCTATTATATGTGATAGAGCTTGTATTTGTACACATCATGTACCAATTCCTGTATTGTGGATACGAAAAGGCGGCCGGCAATATTGGATAACAATAATAAAACAACAGTGTTGCTGGTTCGATCTGAGCAAATGGGCATACTTGCTTTCTTTTCTTGTTGCTATTATATGTGATAGAGCATGTATTTGTACACATCATGTACCAATTCCTGCCTTGTGGATACGAAAAGGCGGCCGGCAATATTGGATAATAATAATAAAACAACAGTGTTGCTGGTTCCATCTGAGCAAATGGGCATACTTGCTTTCTTTTCTTGTTGCTATTATATGTGATAGAGCATGTATTTGTACACATCATGTACCAATTCCTGCCTTGGATACGAAAAGGCGGCCGGCAATATTAGATAATAACAATAAAACAACAGTGTTGCTGGTTCGATCTGAGCAAATGGGCATACTTGCTTTCTTTTCTTGTTGCTATTATATGTGATAGAGCATGTATTTGTACACATCATGTACCAATTCCTGCCTTGTGGATACGAAAAGGCGGCCGGCAATATTAGATAATAATAATAAAACAACAGTGTTGCTGGTTCGATCTGAGCAAATGGGCATACTTCCTTTCTCTTCTTGTTGCTATTATATGTGATAGAGCATGTATTTGTACACATCATGTACCAATTCCTGCCTTGGATACGAAAAGGCGGCCGGCAATACTGGATAATAATAATAAAACAACAGTGTTGCTGGTTCGATCTGAGCAAATGGCATACTTGCTTTCTTTTCTTGTTGCTATTATATGTGATAGAGCATGTATTTGTACGCATCATGTACCAATTCCTGCCTTGCATACGAAAAGGCGGCCGGCAATAATGAATAATAATAATAAAACAACAGTGTTGCTGGTTCGATCTGAGCAAATGGGCATACTTGCTTTCTTTTCTTGTTGCTATTATATATGATAGAGCATGTATTTGTACACATCATGTACCAATTCCTGCCTTGTGTATACGAAAAGACGGCCGGCAATATTGGATAATAATAATAAAACGACAGTGTTGCTGGTTCGATCTGCAAAGAAAAACTTAACAGTATGCCCATTTGCTTTCTTTTCTTGTTGCTATTATATGTGATAGAGCATGTATTTGTACACATCATGTACCAATTCTTGCCTTGTGGATACGAAAAGGCGGCCGGCAATATTGGATAATAATAATAAAACAACAGTGTTGCTGGTTCGATCTGAGCAAATGGGCATACTTGCTTTCTTTTCTTGTTGCTATTATATGTGATAGAGCATGTATTTGTACACATCATGTACCAATTCCTGCCTTGTGGATACGAAAAGGCAGCCGGCAATACTGGATAATAATAATAAAACAACAGTGTTGCTTGTTCGATCTGAGGAAATGGGCATACTTGCTTTCTTTTCTTGTTGCTATTATATGAGATAGAGCATGTATTTGTACACATCATGTACCAATTCCTGCCTTGTGTATACGAAAAGGCGGCCGGCAATATTGGATAATAATAATAAAACAACAGTGTTGCTTGTTCGATCTGAGCAAATGGGCATACTTGCTTTCTTTTCTTGTTGCTATTATATGTGATAGAGCATGTATTTGTACACATCATGTACCAATTCCTGCCTTGTGGATACGAAAAGGCGGCCGGCAATATTAGATAATAATAATAAAAAAACAGTGTTGCTGGTTCGATCTGAGCAAATGGGCATACTTGCTTTCTTTTCTTGTCGCTATTATATGTGATAGAGCATGTATTTGTTCACATCATGTACCAATTCCTGCCTTGTGGATACGAAAAGGCGGCCGGCAATATTGGATAACAATAATAAAACAACAGTGTTGCTGGTTCGATCTGAGCAAATGGGCATACTTGCTTTCTTTTCTTGTTGCTATTATATGTGATAGAGCATGTATTTGTACACATCATGTACCAATTCCTGCCTTGTGGATACGAAAAGGCGGCCGGCAATATTGGATATTAATAATAAAACAACAGTGTTGCTGGTTCCATCTGAGCAAATGGGCATACTTGCTTTCTTTTCTTGTTGCTATTATATGTGATAGAGCATGTAGTTGTACACATCATGTACCAATTCCTGCCTTGGATACGAAAAGGCGGCCGGCAATATTAGATAATAACAATAAAACAACAGTGTTGCTGGTTCGATCTGAGCAAATGGGCATACTTGCTTTCTTTTCTTGTTGCTATTATATGTGATAGAGCATGTATTTGTACACATCATGTACCAATTCCTGCCTTGTGGATACGAAAAGGCGGCCGGCAATATTAGATAATATTAATAAAACAACAGTGTTGCTGGTTCGATCTGAGCAAATGGGCATACTTGCTTTCTCTTCTTGTTGCTATTATATGTGATAGAGCATGTATTTGTACACATCATGTACCAATTCCTGCCTTGTGTATACGAAAAGGCGGCCGGCAATACTGGATAATAATAATAAAACAACAGTGTTGCTGGTTCGATCTGAGCAAATGGCATACTTGCTTTCTTTTCTTGTTGCTATTATATGTGATAGAGCATGTATTTGTACACATCATGTACCAATTCCTGCCTTGCATACGAAAAGGCGGCCGGCAATATTGGATAATAATAATAAAACAACAGTGTTGCTGGTTCGATCTGAGCAAATGGGCATACTTGCTTTCTTTTCTTGTTGCTATTATATGTGATAGAGCATGTATTTGTACACATCATGTACCAATTCTTGCCTTGTGGATACGAAAAGGCGGCCGGCAATATTGGATAATAATAATAAAACAACAGTGTTGGTGGTTCGATCTGAGCAAATGGGCATACTTGCTTTCTTTTCTTGTTGCTATTATATGTGATAGAGCATGTATTTGTACACATCATGTACCAATTCCTGCCTTGTGGATACGAAAAGGCGGCCGGCAATACTGGATAATAATAATAAAACAACAGTGTTGCTGGTTCGATCTGAGCAAATGGCATACTTGCTTTCTTTTCTTGTTGCTATTATATGTGATAGAGCATGTATTTGTACACATCATGTACCAATTCCTGCCTTGCATACGAAAAGGCGGCCGGCAATATTGGATAACAATAATAAAACAACAGTGTTGCTGGTTCGATCTGAGCAAATGGGCATACTTGCTTTCTTTTCTTGTTGCTATTATATGTGATAGAGCATGTATTTGTACACATAATGTACCAATTCCTGCCTTGTGTATACGAAAAGGCGGCCGGCAATATTGGATAATAATAATAAAACAACAGTGTTGCTGGTTCGATCTGAGCAAATGGGCATACTTGCTTTCTTTTCTTGTTGCTATTATATATGATAGAGCATGTATTTGTACACATCATGTACCAATTCCTGCCTTGTGTATACGAAAAGACGGCCGGCAATATTGGATAATAATAATAAAACGACAGTGTTGCTGGTTCGATCTGCAAAGAAAAACTTAACAGTATGCCCATTTGCTTTCTTTTCTTGTTGCTATTATATGTGATAGAGCATGTATTTGTACACATCATGTACCAATTCTTGCCTTGTGGATACGAAAAGGCGGCCGGCAATATTGGATAATAATAATAAAACAACAGTGTTGCTGGTTCGATCTGAGCAAATGGGCATACTTGCTTTCTTTTCTTGTTGCTATTATATGTGATAGAGCATGTATTTGTACACATCATGTACCAATTCCTGCCTTGTGGATACGAAAAGGCGGCCGGCAATACTGGATAATAATAATAAAACAACAGTGTTGCTTGTTCGATCTGAGCAAATGGGCATACTTGCTTTCTTTTCTTGTTGCTATTATATGAGATAGAGCATGTATTTGTACACATCATGTACCAATTCCTGCCTTGTGTATACGAAAAGGCGGCCGGCAATATTGGATAATAATAATAAAACAACAGTGTTGCTTGTTCGATCTGAGCAAATGGGCATACTTGCTTTCTTTTCTTGTTGCTATTATATGTGATAGAGCATGTATTTGTACACATCATGTACCAATTCCTGCCTTGTGGATACGAAAAGGCGGCCGGCAATATTGGATAATAATAATAAAAAAACAGTGTTGCTGGTTCGATCTGAGCAAATGGGCATACTTGCTTTCTTTTCTTGTCGCTATTATATGTGATAGAACATGTATTTGTTCACATCATGTACCAATTCCTGCCTTGTGGATACGAAAAGGCGGCCGGCAATATTGGATAACAATAATAAAACAACAGTGTTGCTGGTTCGATCTGAGCAAATGGGCATACTTGCTTTCTTTTCTTGTTGCTATTATATGTGATAGAGCATGTATTTGTACACATCATGTACCAATTCCTGCCTTGTGGATACGAAAAGGCGGCCGGCAATATTGGATATTAATAATAAAACAACAGTGTTGCTGGTTCCATCTGAGCAAATGGGCATACTTGCTTTCTTTTCTTGTTGCTATTATATGTGATAGAGCATGTAGTTGTACACATCATGTACCAATTCCTGCCTTGGATACGAAAAGGCGGCCGGCAATATTAGATAATAACAATAAAACAACAGTGTTGCTGGTTCGATCTGAGCAAATGGGCATACTTGCTTTCTTTTCTTGTTGCTATTATATGTGATAGAGCATGTATTTGTACACATCATGTACCAATTCCTGCCTTGTGGATACGAAAAGGCGGCCGGCAATATTAGATAATATTAATAAAACAACAGTGTTGCTGGTTCGATCTGAGCAAATGGGCATACTTGCTTTCTCTTCTTGTTGCTATTATATGTGATAGAGCATGTATTTGTACACATCATGTACCAATTCCTGCCTTGTGTATACGAAAAGGCGGCCGGCAATACTGGATAATAATAATAAAACAACAGTGTTGCTGGTTCGATCTGAGCAAATGGCATACTTGCTTTCTTTTCTTGTTGCTATTATATGTGATAGAGCATGTATTTGTACACATCATGTACCAATTCCTGCCTTGCATACGAAAAGGCGGCCGGCAATATTGGATAATAATAATAAAACAACAGTGTTGCTGGTTCGATCTGAGCAAATGGGCATACTTGCTTTCTTTTCTTGTTGCTATTATATGTGATAGAGCATGTATTTGTACACATCATGTACCAATTCTTGCCTTGTGGATACGAAAAGGCGGCCGGCAATATTGGATAATAATAATAAAACAACAGTGTTGCTGGTTCGATCTGAGCAAATGGGCATACTTGCTTTCTTTTCTTGTTGCTATTATATGTGATAGAGCATGTATTTGTACACATCATGTACCAATTCCTGCCTTGTGGATACGAAAAGGCGGCCGGCAATACTGGATAATAATAATAAAACAACAGTGTTGCTGGTTCGATCTGAGCAAATGGCATACTTGCTTTCTTTTCTTGTTGCTATTATATGTGATAGAGCATGTATTTGTACACATCATGTACCAATTCCTGCCTTGCATACGAAAAGGCGGCCGGCAATATTGGATAACAATAATAAAACAACAGTGTTGCTGGTTCGATCTGAGCAAATGGGCATACTTGCTTTCTTTTCTTGTTGCTATTATATGTGATAGAGCATGTATTTGTACACATAATGTACCAATTCCTGCCTTGTGTATACGAAAAGGCGGCCGGCAATATTGGATAATAATAATAAAACAACAGTGTTGCTTGTTCGATCTGAGCAAATGGGCATACTTGCTTTCTTTTCTTGTTGCTATTATATGTGATAGAGCATGTATTTGTACACATCATGTACCAATTCCTGCCTTGTGGATACGAAAAGGCGGCCGGCAATATTGGATAATATTAATAAAAAAACAGTGTTGCTGGTTCGATCTGAGCAAATTGGCATACTTGCTTTCTTTTCTTGTTGCTATTATATGTGATAGAGCATGTATTTGTACACATCATGTACCAATTCCTGCCTTGTGGATACGAAAAGGCGGCCGGCAATATTGGATAACAATAATAAAACAACAGTGTTGCTGGTTCGATCTGAGCAAATGGGCATACTTGCTTTCTTTTCTTGTTGCTATTATATGTGATAGAGCATGTATTTGTACACATCATGTACCAATTCCTGCCTTGTGGATACGAAAAGGCGGCCGGCAATATTGGATAATAATAATAAAACAACAGTGTTGCTGGTTCCATCTGAGAAAATGGGCATACTTGCTTTCTTTTCTTGTTGCTATTATATGTGATAGAGCATGTATTTGTACACATCATGTACCAATTCCTGCCTTGGATACGAAAAGGTGGCCGGCAATATTAGATAATAATAATAAAACAACAGTGTTGCTGGTTCGATCTGAGCAAAAGGGCATACTTGCTTTCTTTTCTTGTTGCTATTATATGTGATAGAGCATGTATTTGTACACATCATGTACCAATTCCTGCCTTGTGGATACGAAAAGGCGGCCGGCAATATTAGATAATAATAATAAAACAACAGTGTTGCTGGTTCGATCTGAGCAAATGGGCATACTTGCTTTCTTTTCTTGTTGCTATTATATGTGATAGAGCATGTATTTGTACACATCATGTACCAATTCCTGCCTTGGATACGAAAAGGCGGCCGGCAATATTAGATAATAATAATAAAACAACAGTGTTGCTGGTTCGATCTGAGCAAATGGGCATACTTGCTTTCTTTTCTTGTTGCTATTATATGTGATAGAGCATGTATTTGTACACATCATGTACCAATTCCTGCCTTGTGGATACGAAAAGGCGGCCGGCAATATTGGATAATAATAATAAAACAACAGTGTTGCTGGTTCGATCTGAGCAAATGGGCATACTTGCTTTCTTTTCTTGTTGCTATTATATATGATAGAGCATGTATTTGTACACATCATGTACCAATTCCTGCCTTGTGTATACGAAAAGACGGCCGGCAATATTGGATAATAATAATAAAGCGACAGTGTTGCTGGTTCGATCTGCAAAGAAAAACTTAACAGTATGCCCATTTGCTTTCTTTTCTTGTTGCTATTATATGTGATAGAGCATGTATTGTACACATCATGTACCAATTCCTGCCTTGGATACGAAAAGGCGGCCGGCAATATTGGATAATAATAATAAAACAACAGTGTTGCTGGTTCGATCTGAGCAAATGGGCATACTTGCTTTCTTTTCTTGTTGCTATTATATGTAATAGAGCATGTATTTGTACACATCATGTACCAATTCCTGCCTTGTGGATACGAAAAGGCGGCCGGCAATATTGGATAATAATAATAAAACAACAGTGTTGCTGGTTCGATCTGAGCAAATGGGCATACTTGCTTTCTTTTCTTGTTGCTATTATATGTGATAGAGCATGTATTTGTACACATCATGTACCAATTCCTGCCTTGGATACGAAAAGGCAGCCGGCAATATTGGATAATAATAATAAAACAACAGTGTTGCTGGTTCGATCTGAGCAAATGGGCATACTTGCTTTCTTTTCTTTTTGCTATTATATGTGATAGAGCATGTATTTGTACACATCATGTACCAATTCCTGCCTTGTGTATACGAAAAGGCGGCCGGATATATTGGATAATAATAGTAAAACGACAGTGTTGCTAGTTCGATCTGAGCAAATGGGCATACTTGCTTTCTTTTCTTGTTGCTATTATATGTGATAGAGCATGTATTTGTACACATCATGTACCAATTCCTGCCTTGGATACGAAAAGGCGGCCGGCAATATTGGATAATAATAATAAAACAACAGTGTTGCTGGTTCGATCTGAGCAAATGGCATACTTGCTTTCTTTTCTTGTTGCTATTATATGTGATAGAGCATGTATTTGTACACATCATGTACCAATTCCTGCCTTGTGTATACGAAAAGGCGGCCGGCAATATTGGATAATAATAATAAAACAACAGTGTTGCTGGTTCGATCTGAGCAAATGGGCATACTTGCTCCCTTTTCTTGTTGCTATTATATGTGATAGAGCATGTATTTGTACACATCATGTACCAATTCCTGCCTTGGATACGAAAAGGCGGCCGGCAATATTGGATAATAATAATAAAACAAGAGTGTTGCTGGTTCGATCTGAGCAAATGGGCATACTTGCTTTCTTTTCTTGTTGCTATTATATGTGATAGAGCATGTATTTGTACACATCATGCACCAATTCCTGCCTTGTGTATACGAAAAGGCGGCCGGAAATATTGGATAATAATAATGAAACAACAGTGTTGCTGGTTCGATCTGCAAAAAAAACTTAACAGTATGCCCATTTGCTTTCTTTTCTTGTTGCTATTATATGTGATAGAGCATGCATTTGTACACATCATGTACCAATTCCTGCCTTGGATACGAAAAGGCGGCCGGCAATATTGGATAATAATAATAAAACAACAGTGTTGCTGTTCGATCTGAGCAAATGGGCATACTTGCTTTCTTTTCTTGTTGCTATTATATGTGATAGAGCATGTATTTGTACACATCATGTACCAATTCCTGCCTTGCATACGAAAAGGCGGCCGGCAATAATGAATAATAATAATAAAACAACAGTGTTGCTGGTTCGATCTGAGCAAATGGGCATACTTGCTTTCTTTTCTTGTTGCTATTATATATGATAGAGCATGTATTTGTACACATCATGTACCAATTCCTGCCTTGTGTATACGAAAAGGCGGCCGGCAATATTGGATAATAATAATAAAACAACAGTGTTGCTTGTTCGATATGAGCAAATGGGCATACTTGCTTTCTTTTCTTGTTGCTATTATATGTGATAGAGCATGTATTTGTACACATCATGTACCAATTCCTGCCTTGTGGATACGAAAAGGCGGCCGGCAATATTGGATAATAATAATAAAAAACAGGGTTGCTGGTTCGATCTGAGCAAATGGGCATACTTGCTTTCTTTCTTGTTGCTATTATATGTGATAGAGCATGTATTTGTACACATCATGTACCAATTCCTGCCTTGTGGATACGAAAAAGGCGGCCGGCAATATTGGATAACAATAATAAAACAACAGTGTTGCTGGTTCGATCTGAGCAAATGGGCATACTTGCTTTCTTTTCTTGTTGCTATTATATGTGATAGAGCATGTATTTGTACACATCATGTACCAATTCCTGCCTTGTGGATACGAAAAGGCGGCCGGCAATATTGGATAATAATAATAAAACAACAGTGTTGCTGGTTTCCATCTGAGCAAATGGGCATACTTGCTTTCTTTTCTTGTTGCTATTATATGTGATAGAGCATGTATTTGTACACATCATGTACCAATTCCTGCCTTGGATACGAAAAGGCGGCCGGCAATATTAGATAATAACAATAAAACAACAGTGTTGCTGGTTCGATCTGAGCAAATAGGCATACTTGCTTTCTTTTCTTGTTGCTATTATATGTGATAGAGCATGTATTTGTACACATCATGTACCAATTCCTGCCTTGTGGATACGAAAAGGCGGCCGGCAATATTGGATAATAATAATAAAACAACAGTGTTGCTGGTTCCATCTGAGCAAATGGGCATACTTGCTTTCTTTTCTTGTTGCTATTATATGTGATAGAGCATGTATTTGTACACATCATGTACCAATTCCTGCCTTGGATACGAAAAGGCGGCCGGCAATATTAGATAATAACAATAAAACAACAGTGTTGCTGGTTCGATCTGAGCAAATGGGCATACTTCCTTTCTCTTCTTGTTGCTATTATATGTGATAGAGCATGTATTTGTACACATCATGTACCAATTCCTGCCTTGGATACGAAAAGGCGGCCGGGCAATACTGGATAATAATAATAAAACAACAGTGTTGCTGGTTCGATCTGAGCAAATGGCATACTTGCTTTCTTTTCTTGTTGCTATTATATGTGATAGAGCATGTATTTGTACACATCATGTACCAATTCCTGCCTTGCATACGAAAAGGCGGCCGGCAATAATGAATAATAATAATAAAACAACAGTGTTGCTGGTTCGATCTGAGCAAATGGGCATACTTGCTTTCTTTTCTTGTTGCTATTATATGTGATAGAGCATGTACACATCATGTACCAATTCCTGCCTTGTGGATACGAAAAGGCGGCCGGCAATACTGGATAATAATAATAAAACAACAGTGTTGCTTGTTCGATCTGAGCCAATGGGCATACTTTGCTTTCTTTTCTTGTTGCTATTATATGAGATAGAGCATGTATTTGTACACATCATGTACCAATTCCTGCCTTGTGTATACGAAAAGGCGGCCGGCAATATTGGATAATAATAATAAAACAACAGTGTTGCTTGTTCGATCTGAGCAAATGGGCATACTTGCTTTCTTTTCTTGTTGCTATTATATGTGATAGAGCATGTATTTGTACACATCATGTACCAATTCCTGCCTTGTGGATACGAAAAGGCGGCCGGCAATATTGGATAATAATAATAAAAAAACAGTGTTGCTGGTTCGATCTGAGCAAATGGGCATACTTGCTTTCTTTTCTTGTCGCTATTATATGTGATAGAGCATGTATTTGTTCACATCATGTACCAATTCCTGCCTTGTGGATACGAAAAGGCGGCCGGCAATATTGGATAACAATAATAAAACAACAGTGTTGCTGGTTCGATCTGAGCAAATGGGCATACTTGCTTTCTTTTCTTGTTGCTATTATATGTGATAGAGCATGTATTTGTACACATCATGTACCAATTCCTGCCTTGTGGATACGAAAAGGCGGCCGGCAATATTGGATATTAATAATAAAACAACAGTGTTGCTGGTTCCATCTGAGCAAATGGGCATACTTGCTTTCTTTTCTTGTTGCTATTATATGTGATAGAGCATGTATTTGTACACATCATGTACCAATTCCTGCCTTGGATACGAAAAGGCGGCCGGCAATATTAGATAATAACAATAAAACAACAGTGTTGCTGGTTCGATCTGAGCAAATGGGCATACTTGCTTTCTTTTCTTGTTGCTATTATATGTGATTAGAGCATGTATTTGTACACATCATGTACCAATTCCTGCCTTGTGGATACGAAAAGGCGGCCGGCAATATTAGATAATATTAATAAAACAACAGTGTTGCTGGTTCGATCTGAGCAAATGGGCATACTTGCTTTCTCTTCTTGTTGCTATTATATGTGATAGAGCATGTATTTGTACACATCATGTACCAATTCCTGCCTTGTGTATACGAAAAGGCGGCCGGCAATACTGGATAATAATAATAAAACAACAGTGTTGCTGGTTCGATCTGAGCAAATGGCATACTTGCTTTCTTTTCTTGTTGCTATTATATGTGATAGAGCATGTATTTGTACACATCATGTACCAATTCCTGCCTTGCATACGAAAAGGCGGCCGGCAATATTGGATAATAATAATAAAACAACAGTGTTGCTGGTTCGATCTGAGCAAATGGGCATACTTCCTTTCTTTTCTTGTTGCTATTATATGTGATAGAGCATGTATTTGTACACATCATGTACCAATTCTTGCCTTGTGGATACGAAAAGGCGGCCGGCAATATTGGATAATAATAATAAAACAACAGTGTTGCTGGTTCGATCTGAGCAAATGGGCATACTTGCTTTCTTTTCTTGTTGCTATTATATGTGATAGAGCATGTATTTGTACACATCATGTACCAATTCCTGCCTTGTGGATACGAAAAGGCGGCCGGCAATACTGGATAATAATAATAAAACAACAGTGTTGCTGGTTCGATCTGAGCAAATGGCATACTTGCTTTCTTTTCTTGTTGCTATTATATGTGATAGAGCATGTATTTGTACACATCATGTACCAATTCCTGCCTTGCATACGAAAAGGCGGCCGGCAATATTGGATAACAATAATAAAACAACAGTGTTGCTGGTTCGATCTGAGCAAATGGGCATACTTGCTTTCTTTTCTTGTTGCTATTATATGTGATAGAGCATGTATTTTTACACAATAATGTACCAATTCCTGCCTTGTGTATACGAAAAGGCGGCCGGCAATATGGGATAATAATAATAAAACAACAGTGTTGCTTGTTCGATCTGAGCAAATGGGCATTACTTGCTTTCTTTTCTTGTTGCTATATGTGATAGAGCATGTATTTGTACACATCATGTACCAATTCCTGCCTTGTGGATACGAAAAGGCGGCCGGCAATATTGGATAATATAATAAAAAAACAGTGGTTGCTGGTTCGATCTGAGCAAATTGGCATACTTGCTTTCTTTTCTTGTTGCTATTATATGTGATAGAGCATGTATTTGTACACATCATGTACCAATTCCTGCCTTGTGGATACGAAAAGGCGGCCGGCAATATTGGATAACAATAATAAAACAACAGTGTTGCTGGTTCGATCTGAGCAAATGGGCATACTTGCTTTCTTTTCTTGTTGCTATTATATGTGATAGAGCATGTATTTGTACACATCATGTACCAATTCCTGCCTTGTGGATACGAAAAGGCGGCCGGCAATATTGGATAATAATAATAAAACAACAGTGTTGCTGGTTCCATCTGAGAAAATGGGCATACTTGCTTTCTTTTCTTGTTGCTATTATATGTGATAGAGCATGTATTTGTACACATCATGTACCAATTCCTGCCTTGGATACGAAAAGGCGGCCGGCAATATTAGATAATAATAATAAAACAACAGTGTTGCTGGTTCGATCTGAGCAAATGGGCATACTTGCTTTCTTTTCTTGTTGCTATTATATGTGATAGAGCATGTATTTGTACACATCATGTACCAATTCCTGCCTTGTGGATACGAAAAGGCGGCCGGCAATATTAGATAATAATAATAAAACAACAGTGTTGCTGGTTCGATCTGAGCAAATGGGCATACTTGCTTTCTTTTCTTGTTGCTATTATATGTGATAGAGCATGTATTTGTACACATCATGTACCAATTCCTGCCTTGGATACGAAAAGGCGGCCGGCAATATTAGATAATAATAATAAAACAACAGTGTTGCTGGTTCGATCTGAGCAAATGGGCATACTTGCTTTCTTTTCTTGTTGCTATTATATGTGATAGAGCATGTATTTGTACACATCATGTACCAATTCCTGCCTTGTGGATACGAAAAGGCGGCCGGCAATATTGGATAATAATAATAAAACAACAGTGTTGCTGGTTCGATCTGAGCAAATGGGCATACTTGCTTTCTTTTCTTGTTGCTATTATATATGATAGAGCATGTATTTGTACACATCATGTACCAATTCCTGCCTTGTGTATACGAAAAGACGGCCGGCAATATTGGATAATAATAATAAAGCGACAGTGTTGCTGGTTCGATCTGCAAAGAAAAACTTAACAGTATGCCCATTTGCTTTCTTTTCTTGTTGCTATTATATGTGATAGAGCATGTATTGTACACATCATGTACCAATTCCTGCCTTGGATACGAAAAGGGCGGCCGGCAATATTGGATAATAATAATAAAACAACAGTGTTGCTGGTTCGATCTGAGCAAATGGGCATACTTGCTTTCTTTTCTTGTTGCTATTATATGTAATAGAGCATGTATTTGTACACATCATGTACCAATTCCTGCCTTGTGGATACGAAAAGGCGGCCGGCAATATTGGATAATAATAATAAAACAACAGTGTTGCTGGTTCGATCTGAGCAAATGGGCATACTTGCTTTCTTTTCTTGTTGCTATTATATGTGATAGAGCATGTATTTGTACACATCATGTACCAATTCCTGCCTTGGATACGAAAAGGCAGCCGGCAATATTGGATAATAATAATAAAACAACAGTGTTGCTGGTTCGATCTGAGCAAATGGGCATACTTGCTTTCTTTTCTTGTTGCTATTATATGTGATAGAGCATGTATTTGTACACATCATGTACCAATTCCTGCCTTGTGTATACGAAAAGGCGGCCGGCAATACTGGATAATAATAATAAAACAACAGTGTTGCTGGTTCGATCTGAGCAAATGGCATACTTTCTTTCTTTTCTTGTTGCTATTATATGTGATAGAGCATGTATTTGTACACATCATGTACCAATTCCTGCCTTGTGTATACGAAAAGGCGGCCGGAAATATTGGATAATAATAATAAAACAACAGTGTTGCTGGTTTGATCTGCAAAAAAAACTTAACAGTATGCCCATTTGCTTTCTTTTCTTGTTGCTATTATATGTGATAGAGCATGTATTTGTACACATCATGTACCAATTCCTGCCTTGGATACGAAAAGGCGGCCGGCAATATTGGATAATAATAATAAAACAACAGTGTTGCTGGTTCGATCTGAGCAAATGGGCATACCTGCTTTCTTTTCTTGTTGCTATTATATGTGATAGAGCATGTATTTGTACACATCATGTACCAATTCCTGCCTTGTGGATACGAAAAGGCGGCCGGCAATATTGGATAATAATAATAAAACAACAGTGTTGCTGGTTCGATCTGAGCAAATGGGCATACTTGTTCTCTTTTTTTGTTGCTATTATATGTGATAGAGCATGTATTTGTACACATCATGTACCAATTCCTGCCTTGGATACGAAAAGGCGGCCGGCAATTTTGGATAATAATAATAAAACAAGAGTGTTGCTGGTTCGATCTGAGCAAATGGGCATACTTGCTTTCTTTTCTTGTTGCTATTATATGTGATAGAGCATGTATTTGTACACATCATGTACCAATTCCTGCCTTGCGGATACGAAAAGGCGGCCGGCAATATTGGATAATAATAATAAAACAACAGTGTTGCTGGTTCGATCTGAGCAAATGGGCATACTTGCTTTCTTTTCTTGTTGCTATTATATGTGATAGAGCATGTATTTGTACACATGTACCAATTCCTGCCTTGGATACGAAAAGGCGGCCGGCAATATTGGATAATAATAATAAAACAACAGAGTTGCTGGTTCGATCTGAGCAAATGGGCATACTTGCTTTCTTTTCTTGTTGCTATTATATGTGATAGAGCATGTATTTGTACACATCATGTACCAATTCCTGCCTTGTGGATACGAAAAGGCGGCCGGCAATATTGGATAATAATAATAAAACAACAGTGTTGCTGGTTCCATCTGAGAAAATGGGCATACTTGCTTTCTTTTCTTGTTGCTATTATATGTGATAGAGCATGTATTTGTACACATCATGTACCAATTCCTGCCTTGGATACGAAAAGGCGGCCGGCAATATTAGATAATAATAATAAAACAACAGTGTTGCTGGTTCGATCTGAGCAAATGGGCATACTTGCTTTCTTTTCTTGTTGCTATTATATGTGATAGAGCATGTATTTGTACACATCATGTACCAATTCCTGCCTTGTGGATACGAAAAGGCGGCCGGCAATATTAGATAATAATAATAAAACAACAGTGTTGCTGGTTCGATCTGAGCAAATGGGCATACTTGCTTTCTTTTCTTGTTGCTATTATATGTGATAGAGCATGTATTTGTACACATCATGTACCAATTCCTGCCTTGGATACGAAAAGGCGGCCGGCAATATTAGATAATAATAATAAAACAACAGTGTTGCTGGTTCGATCTGAGCAAATGGGCATACTTGCTTTCTTTTCTTGTTGCTATTATATGTGATAGAGCATGTATTTGTACACATCATGTACCAATTCCTGCCTTGTGGATACGAAAAGGCGGCCGGCAATATTGGATAATAATAATAAAACAACAGTGTTGCTGGTTCGATCTGAGCAAATGGGCATACTTGCTTTCTTTTCTTGTTGCTATTATATATGATAGAGCATGTATTTGTACACATCATGTACCAATTCCTGCCTTGTGTATACGAAAAGACGGCCGGCAATATTGGATAATAATAATAAAGCGACAGTGTTGCTGGTTCGATCTGCAAAGAAAAACTTAACAGTATGCCCATTTGCTTTCTTTTCTTGTTGCTATTATATGTGATAGAGCATGTATTGTACACATCATGTACCAATTCCTGCCTTGGATACGAAAAGGCGGCCGGCAATATTGGATAATAATAATAAAACAACAGTGTTGCTGGTTCGATCTGAGCAAATGGGCATACTTGCTTTCTTTTCTTGTTGCTATTATATGTAATAGAGCATGTATTTGTACACATCATGTACCAATTCCTGCCTTGTGGATACGAAAAGGCGGCCGGCAATATTGGATAATAATAATAAAACAACAGTGTTGCTGGTTCGATCTGAGCAAATGGGCATACTTGCTTTCTTTTCTTGTTGCTATTATATGTGATAGAGCATGTATTTGTACACATCATGTACCAATTCCTGCCTTGGATACGAAAAGGCAGCCGGCAATATTGGATAATAATAATAAAACAACAGTGTTGCTGGTTCGATCTGAGCAAATGGGCATACTTGCTTTCTTTTCTTGTTGCTATTATATGTGATAGAGCATGTATTTGTACACATCATGTACCAATTCCTGCCTTGTGTATACGAAAAGGCGGCCGGCAATACTGGATAATAATAATAAAACAACAGTGTTGCTGGTTCGATCTGAGCAAATGGCATACTTTCTTTCTTTTCTTGTTGCTATTATATGTGATAGAGCATGTATTTGTACACATCATGTACCAATTCCTGCCTTGTGTATACGAAAAGGCGGCCGGAAATATTGGATAATAATAATAAAACAACAGTGTTGCTGGTTTGATCTGCAAAAAAAACTTAACAGTATGCCCATTTGCTTTCTTTTCTTGTTGCTATTATATGTGATAGAGCATGTATTTGTACACATCATGTACCAATTCCTGCCTTGGATACGAAAAGGCGGCCGGCAATATTGGATAATAATAATAAAACAACAGTGTTGCTGGTTCGATCTGAGCAAATGGGCATACCTGCTTTCTTTTCTTGTTGCTATTATATGTGATAGAGCATGTATTTGTACACATCATGTACCAATTCCTGCCTTGTGGATACGAAAAGGCGGCCGGCAATATTGGATAATAATAATAAAACAACAGTGTTGCTGGTTCGATCTGAGCAAATGGGCATACTTGCTCTCTTTTCTTGTTGCTATTATATGTGATAGAGCATGTATTTGTACACATCATGTACCAATTCCTGCCTTGGATACGAAAAGGCGGCCGGCAATTTTGGATAATAATAATAAAACAAGAGTGTTGCTGGTTCGATCTGAGCAAATGGGCATACTTGCTTTCTTTTCTTGTTGCTATTATATGTGATAGAGCATGTATTTGTACACATCATGTACCAATTCCTGCCTTGCGGATACGAAAAGGCGGCCGGCAATATTGGATAATAATAATAAAACAACAGTGTTGCTGGTTCGATCTGAGCAAATGGGCATACTTGCTTTCTTTTCTTGTTGCTATTATATGTGATAGAGCATGTATTTGTACACATCATGTACCAATTCCTGCCTTGGATACGAAAAGGCGGCCGGCAATATTGGATAATAATAATAAAACAACAGAGTTGCTGGTTCGATCTGAGCAAATGGGCATACTTGCTTTCTTTTCTTGTTGCTATTATATGTGATAGAGCATGTATTTGTACACATCATGTACCAATTCCTGTCTTGTTGATACGAAAAGGCGGCCGGCAATATTGGATAATAATAATAAAACAACAGTGTTGCTGGTTCGATCTGAGCAAATGGGCATACTTGCTTTCTTTTCTTGTTGCT